>NC_083468.1:25939163-25949163 GCF_030014155.1 Tachysurus vachellii
CTCTCTCTCTGTCTCTCAGCACGTCTTAATCTCTCTCGTTTGTTTTTTGTCCCTGTTTCCCCGCAGCCTGTGGTGCGTTTGATCGAGGAAGCGACCGAGCGAGGGTTGAAGGAGGTGCGCTTCATCACGCTCCAGAACCAGTACATCCTGAATATCCATGAGGGCTTCCAACAGAACGCCGTCTTCGGTTTCCGGCGTCAGATCAAAAAACGACCACACTTCATGTCCTCCATTAGACTTTCGCCATACCTGCAGTAAGTATCCACATCCTCGTAACGTCCTCACACACCACATCCAGGGTCCGATCTCAACAGACTGTGAGATATCCGTATCCTAAAACAATTACGTCACAATAAAAGTTTATGAGACGTTAAAGAAAACTCACCTTTTATTATTATTGTAATTATGCTTTATTTTCATAACGATACTCCCAAAAAAAACTGTTAGAAGGATGGCGATATAAGATGGTAGAGTTTGAAAATCATGTTCTGTTTTGCTGGGTTTTTTTTTTTTTAAACACAACAATGCAGTTTTATTATAAAGTGATTCGTGCAGTTTATTATCGTGGGAAAGAAAATCTAAACATAAAACTTTCATTCCGTAAAATTTCACTATTAAATCATTTCAAGCGAAGAAAATCTTCATTTGTCCTCTAGTTTATTTTCTATTATTATTTTATTACATAACGAATTCAATGATTAATAATTTTATAATTTATTTCTAAATAAGAGTTTACATTTTTTTAAGCGCTTCAAATCTCCACATTTTTTTTTTTTTTTGAGTTTTTTTTTTTCACTTCTTCATAAAACACAGTTTTTCCGGCGTTCTCTGTATCTCAGTTCTACAGTAATTTTATTTCATTCTTTTCTGCTTGAACATCTATAATAATCTTACTTGCACCTGCTACCTGATGATAGAGTGAACAACTTTATAGTTTTCTCTGCTCGGGACAGTAAAAAAACTCCTTTCTCTGCAGTCGTCCAGCATTTTTTTATTTTTTTGTGGCTCTAACAGCCTCCAGCGGAACGGAAACAGAAGAGAAATAAAGTTCTCTGTTAGTGAAACCCTTTGTTCTGAAATCCCAGCTATTAGAAACAAACTCCCGATTTGACTTTGAAAGCACGGCAGCTGCCTTCGAACAGTTTCTGCTGTTAAATACGAGTCGATGCCTCGATCGCTCTGATCGACGATGCCGCCCGAGTACACTCCGTTCTTCTAGACCAAGCGGACCATCGGCGCTTCAGCGGCGCATTAAACGATGCCTCGTGTACCTGAGTTAACTTTCTGTCGTCCCCGCCGGCTCTCTCGACCCGGAGACGCACTCCAGAAGAACAGATGGAGAGCAGCAGATGTGAAAAGAAGAAACAGAAAGAGAGAGAGAGAGAGAATGAAACAAAAATTGGTTCCAGACCAGTGGAGCTGGCTGAATGAGAGAGGAACGTGGCTGTTTGGGAAGCAGGGCGGTTTTTTCTTCTTCTTCTTCTTCTTCTTCTTCTTCTTCTTCTTCTTCTTCCTCTTCTTCTTCTTCTTCCTCTTGCAGTGCTGTGTGTCTCACTGTGAGATTTACTTTACCGTTCTTCATATAAAGAGAAGAGGAGAAGAAACTCTTAAAAGCGATCATCTGAAATCCAAAGGGTCGATTCTGAGCTTTGAGCTTTGAGAGTCATTGCGCTCGTACGTTCGTCCGACTATGCCCCGCCCCCTGGGTCTCAGAGCCGTGTCTCGCTCTACAGTAGCTGCAGACACGGCTGTTGACGTGTATTTGGACACTTCTGCCTTCACACTGTTCCCTTTTCCAACCTTCGCTTAGCTGAGAAAACATTTTTGGAGTTATGTGACTTTTCGAAGGAGGGTTTTTTTGTTTATACACCATCAGTCTCTATCAGTAAGAGTTATTAATATCGGTTTATCCGCCACTCAAACACGTGACGATTCTGCGTCTCTGCGTAACACCGAACACGTGTCTACGATCTTGTCCTTGTTACCATGGACACACAGAGTGGGCAAGAATTCCCATTTCCACTTCTGTATTTAGCAAGTAGGGATGTGGTAGCTTAGCGGTTAAGGTGATGGACTGCTGAGTAGGAGGTCGAGGGTTTGAATTCAAGGTCCTTCAAGCTGCGGATGTGGGGCCCCTGAACCAGGCCCTTAACCCTCAGTTGTATAAACAAGATAAATGTAAGTCGCTCTGGATGAGGGGGTCTGCTATATACCCTAAATGTTCAGTTACTGTGACTTCCTGTTTTAAAAGGAAGGTTATAAGCATACAGAATCAATTCACGGCTCTCAAGCAGTTTTGTGACGACCACAAATAGAACGTGACGATCTTTTTATTTATGCCACGCTGCAAGCTTTCGGGTCGTGGTTAAGGTGTGAGTTCCAAACCTCAAGTCTTCGCTGGTCAGAACAGCACGTTGTGTGAGCAGCTTCATGTCAGGAAGAGCGCTGTGTGGCCGGAACACTGTGTGCCGAGAGCCTAGGGCGGAAACCTTTATCCTCGGGGGCAGATTGTCCGCGTGATATTGCTCAGCAAGAGGAATCTGCCTCACCACACACACACACACACATACACACACTTGCTCTCATAAAACTTCACACACAGTCTTCACACACCTTTCTGTATCCTCCCTGTTATTTATTTGCATGCATTAAGAAACTTTATTTCCTTATTCATAGAGAAAAAAACATGGAAAATATCGTCTGTGATTTTAGGAGCGGCTGTGAACAAACACACACACACACACACACACACACAGACACACACACACAGAATGGGGCAGGACTCAGTAGAACAAAGGTTGTGGATGATTCAGTAGGCAGTCATGCTGACTGAAGCAATCAAGTCTACCTGGCTGGAATGTACACACACACACACACACACACACACAGAGAGAGAGAGAGAGTGGGGGAGGAAAGCACAAACAATCATGCCCCCAATCCCACAAACACCTGCGCTCTCAGACACCATCTCAGACTTCAGACAGAAAATCTGAGACTCTGAAATCTTTTTTTTTCTCTCACTCGTCACGTAAGCGGAAACGAACAGAAAAGCCAAACACACCCTTCGTGTAAAATGGCAGGCTAACGATACCACTGTGCCTGTGCCTCGTCATGCCTGTGTGGACTGGAATACCAGGTTAAATACGGAAGTCGTTCCAACTTGCAGGTCACGCCTCGACGCACTCCTATGAGGAGTGAAGGCTAAAAAAACACCGTCGCTTCCTTCTGATGATGTACCAATTTATCACCACAGAGTTTTAGCCTTGTTTATTTACTGGGCGTAAAAAGACTTACATCCCTGTTTTTCTGTTCAGAAAACTCATTCAGTGAGTTTAAGTCTCGTGAGATACTCATTAGCATGTAGGATGAAACTAAGAGAGCTAGCAAACATGAAAAATAGCCATACAGACATCAAAACGATGTTAGCATGTGAGAACGATAATGATGTGAAAACTCATTCATTCATCTTCTACCGCTTATCCGAACTACCTCGGGTCACGGGGAGCCTGTGCCTATCTCAGGCGTCATCGGGCATCAAGACAGGATACACCCTGGACGGAGTGCCAACCCATCGCAGGGCACACACACACACACACTCTCATTCACTCACACAATCGGGACAATTTTTCGAGAGATGCCAATCAACCTACCATGCATGTCTTTGGACCGGGGGAGGAAACCGGAGTACCCGGAGGAAACCCCCGAAGCACGGGGAGAACATACAAACTCCACACACACAAGGCGGAGGTGGGAATCGAACCCCGACCCTGGAGGTGTGAGGCGAACGTGCTAACCACTAAGCCACCGTGCCCCCTGATGTGAAAACTAATTAGCAAATTGTTTTTAATCATTCATTGCTAGCAGGATTTTAGCTGACTAGCTAATGTAGCTAATGCACTCGAACAAATCCACGGTTGTTGCGGTAACGTTGTATATTTTCATGTGTCGTGTCCGTGACATGGATAACATGGATAATAGCGATGATTAATAAAATCATTGGTGTTATGAGAGCATTACATTTTAGCATGGTTAGCTTTCTGCTAAATAAATTGCTAATTGGTCGTCGTTTATCTGTGAGAGATACGAGCTAGTTTTCGAGCAGCTAGTGAACATGGCTAGCGTTTGGGATAAACACTACGGTCATGGTGGGTTTTTTAAGTATCACATTTGACTGGCTGAAGTTTAAATAAATCCGTGAGATACTGAAAGTGATACTGAAATCTCATGTGCATCCGGGACGAAGGTTCAGTAGTTTAGAAGCACGTAACTAGCCAGCTATTTCATGAAATCCCACTCATGTGTGAGAAATGTTTGATAGCATGTAGCTAATGGTGTAAATGCAAATAATGGTGTAAAGATGTTACTGAGATTATTGAAGTCATTTCTAACGTTTCTTATCTTATACAGACGGTTAAAACGACTGACTGGTAACTTTATAAACGTCTGGGAAGTTAAAGATTTGAATCTTGTTCATGATGAAGAGATGAACAATCTGTAAATTGTGTTTTTTTTCTTGTTGTTACAGGACACTCGGAGGTCTCTCTGCGCTAGAAGTCGTCGGGCCTCAGCCCCTTTCTCCCACAGCCACATCAGGACCCCGGATGTTCCCCGAGACGTGGGTTCCCATGAACCCCGAACAGGACTTTATCCAGGTGCCGGTGTCGCGCGAGGACCGCAGCTACCGCACCGTCTACAACCTCTTCCACAAAACAGTGTCCGAGACCAAATTCCGCATCCTGAAGATCCTTCGCCTCCAGAATCCCTTTCTCTGGGAGAAATATAAGCGGTAATGTTTGTTACTTGTTGCTGCTAATAATAATAATAATAATAATAATAATAATAATAATAATGGGGGGCACGGTGGCGTAGTGGTTAGCACGTTCGCCTCACACCTCCAGGGTTGGGGGTTCGATTCCCACCTCCGCCTTGTGTGTGTGGAGTTTGCATGTTCTCCCCGTGCCTCGGGGGTTTCCTCCGGGTACTCCAGTTTCCTCCCCCGGTCCAAAGACATGCATGGTAGGTTGATTGGCATCTCTGGAAAATTGTCCGTAGTGTGTGATTGTGTGAGTGAAGGAGAGTGTGTGTGTGTGCCCTGCGATGGGTTGGCACTCCGTCCAGGGTGCCCCCGTGACCCGAGGTAGTTCGGATAAGAGGTAGAAAATGAATGAATGAATGAATGAATAAATAATAATAATAATAATAATAATAATAATAATAACACTAACACCAGTAAAATCTCAACACCATAAGGATAACAGCAGAAGTCAAAAAATAAAATGACTAGCATGACTGTGTTTAGCGTGTGTGAAGGTGCTCACTGCGCTAGCGGTTCCACCTAACATTTGTAATCTCTGCTACTTCCTGTGCAGCCGTGTCTGCTGTTGAGAGATGACTCTGACGTTAGTTTTGTACTCTGGTATAAACCACGGTAATGGCCCTCGCGTTGTATTTGTAGGACGGAAACAGGTGTGTGTGTGCGTGTGCGTGTGTGTGTGAGAGAGCGATATGGAGTTTAGAAGCGCATGTGAAGCAACTCAGCAGAGGAAGTTTGAGGGGGAGGAAGAGGTGCTAGGAGTCACACTGGTGTGTGTGTGTGTGTGTACGTGCGTGTATGTGTGTGTACGTGAGTGGGAGGAAAATGATGTCGGGGTCCCAGGTTCCAAGCTGTTGTTGTTCTTTAATATGCCATCGTCATGGAAACGTGGGACCAGGGGGAAAGGTGTCAGAGAGGTGGGCTGATACTGGATCTTGTGTGTGTGTGTGTGTGTGTGTGTGTGTGTTTTGCAGGTTTAGATGTGTGATGTCTCCTGTGGTTGTGTGTGCATGTGTGTTGTCCTTGTAGGTTTGATGGTGTAAAGTATCACCATCAGCACAATTTAGTATGTTGTAGCAGCACCTGTGTTTGTGGTGTGTGCGTGCGTGCCTGCGTGTGTGTGCATGCGTGCGTGCCTGCGTGTGTGTGCATGCGTGCGTGCGTGCGTGCCTGCGTGTGTGTGTGTGTGTGTGTGTGTGTGTTTAGACCACAAAGCTCTAAACCTATAGGTACTTTTCCAGGATCACAAGAACTTTAGGTGCCTTTCTACACCAGACAGAGATTTAATTATAGTTCCAGGAACCTTTTGAAAGTTCCTGCTTCAGACTTGGTACTTTCTCTACACCATATTCTTTCTCTTTCTTTCTCTTTTATTTTATTTTTATTAGTTTTTCACTCCTTTTCTAGCTTTTCCTATATTTGTTCTCTTTCTTTCTCGTTTCTTTTTCATTGGTCCGTTTTTCACAACTTTGCCACATTTTATTTTTATTTTATTTTTTCTTTCTCTCTTTTATTAGACATGTCCTCCTTTTCTCTTCTTTCGCCCGTGTCACGTTCACACCTTTTTTAAAATGTCTTTCTCATTTCTCTTTAATCTGCTTCATCTCTCTTTCCTCTAAATTTGTATCTCTTTATTTTCTCTTTCACTTTGTTTTGAAACATTTTTCTCTTTTCCTTCTCTTTTTCTCCTGCTTTTTCATGTTGAATTCATTTCTGTATTCCCTCCTTTCTGTCGTTTGTTCGGTTTTCTTTTTCACTCTCTTTTCTGTCTGTTTATCGCTATTTTACGGTACAGCGATGATGAGCTTTGCTGAGGAATGAAATTCTTTCTTTTCTCTCCTTTTTCTCACTTTTCATGTCCATGTCTGCCTTTACTCGTGAGATGAAGGGGACAGAAATAGATGTAATATGTTGTAACCACACACACACACACACACACACACACACACACACACACACACACTTTATAAGCAACAATAGAGCCCCACACAGGCGTAATAAAAGGCCCTTATTGCCGCCGTTCGCTCGGGTGTTGGTGATTTCGTGAGTTCTGCTGCTTATTTTTAGGGATGTGGAATAATCTCTGATCCCATCCTCGTGGTCTATTAACGAATCCTCCACCCTGTTCTCTAGAGACGCTGCATGAAATTAACCACTGTGGTTTGTAGACTTGAGACTTGAAGCCTGAGCGATACCACAAAAATATGTTCTGTTCACGATGTTGATTTTTAAATCAGGAAACATTACGTTAAAGGCAGGGTCTCCGATTTGTGAGAAATGCTTCGGGCCGAATAATAAAAAAAATTCAAAAAATTCAAAACAAAATTCAAAACAAACATGTAGCCAATGAGCAGAAAGGGGCGTGTCTTGTCAGTGTGGGCGGAGAGAGTGTTCAGTGCGCATGTGTGACATTAGCAGAAAGCGGTTTTAACATTGACATGGAGGATAAAAACAAAGAAAGAAAGAGAAGAAAGACTTACGATAAGGTAAGAAGTAGGACGTGTTAATATAGGATCAGCTTTCCAGCGCTGGAGAGAACTGAAGGAGCAGGAAGTTGGTCACATATTCACAGATTGGAGTTTCCTGAGTCAATAACTCCTGAGCTAAACGCTGTTACTACACAAATAACACCTCTTTTCTATCGTAGTAATGTAGAGACGCAGCTACAACCGTGTTTTGTGTAGTAACAGTGTTTAGCTCAGGAGTTATTGACTCGGGAAACTCCAATCTGTGAATATGTGACCAACTTTACTTAAGACGCCGAGGCGCTTTTTTCCTTCTCGATAGGTGAGTAACGTTGGTTTTGCTTTGTTACACAGAACTAATATATGCCTTTGTCCTTTACATGATTATGCTTGTGTGTCATTTTTGCTCGTTTGTTTATCTGCAATCGTATTGTTCTTCCCTTCAGCTACGATAAAGACACGTTTCTTTCCGTTAGTTGCCTGGGTTACGTATGTATGTGTGGGCGGAGCTATCAATACAGGGGTGGGACCCGTTTGGGTTAGGGGCGTGTTTGTTTTGGTGATTTCAAATATCAACATTGGCTTTCAAAAATCGGAGACCCCACCTTTAAGTCCAAACACTAAGGAGTGAACGCCTTTTGTTTGCATAATGTCTCCAGGATGATTTGCATACCACCCCGTTTCTCTCACATTCCAGTTACTGAAGCATCATGTGGCTGACTAGTGTCCTCTCTTTCTCTCTCTCTCTCTCTCTCTCTCTCTCTCTCTCTCTCTCTCACAGGAAGAAGGAGTACATGTCGCGGCGCATGTCGGACGTGGAGCGGCTCCTGAACGAGCGTCACCTTTTCCACGGCACCTCTCAGGATGTGGTAGAGGGCATCTGCAAGCACAACTTCGACCCCCGCGTGTGCGGGAAACACGCCACCATGTTTGGTCAGGGGAGCTACTTCGCACGCCGGGCGGCCTATTCGCACAGCTTTGCACGGCGCTCGCCACGCGGCCTCCACTACATGTTCCTAGCCAAAGTGCTGACTGGAAAGTTCACGGTGGGGAACCCGGGCATGCGGCGGCCGCCCCCGCTGTGTCCTCGCCAGCCCGCCGGAGATCTCTTCGACTCTTGCGTGGACAACTGTGTAGACCCGCAGATCTTCGTCATCTTCAACGATGACCAGAGCTATCCGTATTTTATTATCCAGTATGAGGAGGTGGCCGGCACCGTCGCCATCTGAGCCAACGCTCATTGCTTGGGAGGATAATTATTCTCGTGTTTGTTGGAAGTCGGTCACGGACGGTACGTTACGGACCATTTAGTCACCACAGTGTGCATGTCTGAGGAACTGACTCCAGGCTACCGGTCCGCAGCGGTCCTGTGTCCGTATTTATGAATCCGATCCCACTCTCGGTTCTACGATACACCGGTGGGCCGTCACTCGGATTCGGCGCCATCAAACATTGACTTTTTTTTCTTTCTTTTTTTTTTTTCCTTTTTTTTGTAAAGACACACCCCTCCCCCCATCGCTGCCATCCATTTTCCGTACTTAATTAGTTGTACATATGCTTTCCTTGTTTATATTTGAAATGTGTGCCTTTTGTTCATAAAAAATTATTTATGTTAGTTAATGTAACAAATAAAGATTGAAAGTGAAGGTCTGTGTGGTTTGATGGTTCACTAAATTCCTTTTTCCATTATTTCCTGATCTTACCGTTTATTACCGTTTATTACTGACGATAACTCTTTTTTTTAAGTTTAATTCTAATTTGCAAATTAGTGATGATTAAATAGGTGGAAAACACACACACACACACAGTCCATACAAACAGTATATATATATATATATATATATATATATATATATATATATATATATATATATATATATATATCATATAATATATTAAACATTGTTGTTAGAAAATATGAGAGTGCTTTTAAAAGTTAAAGAACGTGTAAAAGGAGCGAATCTTAACAGTAGTTAAAATATAATTCTTGCAAGATAAAGAACAAAAAATATCTTTTATTTATAACAAAATTCAATCATTTTTATTTTAAATAAATTGGTACTGATATTAAAACAAATATATTAAGTTCTAAAAAAAAAAAAAAAAAAAGGTTTTGTAACAAATTCTTTCCTTAAAACAAAAAAAAAATTTTATCATGAAAAATAGCAGATATTTTACTTTTAAATATATAAAATTGTGTAATTATAAATTGAATATGATTAAAAACATTTTTTTTAAATCTGTTTATCAGAGCAGGATTTTTTTTTTTAAATAAAATACAAATATTGTAATACATTTTATTCATAAATAAATAAATAAACACAAACATGGGTGTGTTTTTTAAAGTGTGCAGTGTGTTAATGGAACTTGAGAAGCGTTTTAAGTATTTATTGAATATTTAAAAACTTCCCATCCTTACAGGACAAAGGAGTAAAGCGGTAGATGTCGGAGCTTTGACTGTATTATAACTGTGAAAGATGGATTCCACTAAACATCTCTGGCTTATTAGCAGAAGTTTATACATTAATATCGACTGGTATTTCCATCTGTTCATGAGTCCCTTCACTAAAAGTTCTGGCTGTACAACAACCGTAACGCATGATGCTTCTGCCACCGTGCTTCACTGGGGAAGTCGTGGCCTAATGGTTAGAGAGTCTGACTCCTAACCCTAAGGTTGTGGGTTCGAGTCTCGGGCCGGCAATACGACGACTGAGGTGCCCTT
>NC_083468.1:25954163-25964163 GCF_030014155.1 Tachysurus vachellii
GCTATTTTCAAGACTTTAGATTGGTTAATAACTTGTAAAAATAACAGACCCACGTGGGGACTGACCAATAGCATCGATATGTGAAAAAATATGAAATTGACCAAATTTGGACATACAAGGTTTCTGCCCGACAGCGACGATATATATATATATATATATATATATATATATATATATATATATATATATATATATATATATATATATATATATACAGTACTGTGCAAAAGTTTTAGGCAGGTGTCAAAAAATGCTGTAAACAAAGAATGCTTTCAGTAATATAAATAATGAGTGTTTATTTCTGTCAGTTTACAAAATGCAAAGTGAGCAAACAAAAGAAAAATCTAAATCAAATTAATATTTGGTGTTACTAACTTTTGCCTTCAAACCAGCATGTAGTGATGGCACGACCCCCACAGAGCCCTGATCTCAACATCATCCAGTGTGTCTGGGATTACATGAAGAGACAGAAGGATGTGAGAAAGCCGACATCCACAGAAGATCTGTGGTGAGTTCTACAAGATGTTTGGAACAACCTACCGGCCGAGTTCCTTCAAAACCTGTGTGCGATTGTAGCTAGAAGAATCGCTGCTGTTTTGAAGGCAAATGGCGGTCACAGCAAATATTGATTAGATTTAAATTTTTCTTTTGTTCATTTACTTCATTTTGTTCATTTATGGAAAAAAAATGTTTAACACTTCCATTTTTAAAAGCATTCTTTGTTTACAGCGTTTTTTTTACTCCTGCCTAAAACTTTTGCACAGTACTGTGTGTGTGTGTGTATATATATATATATATATATATATATATATAAAAGAAGAAGAAGAAGCTACTGGTTTGAATTCCAGAGCAATGTGCTTCGTCTGTCATCGTCTTGTCACGAGTATTTGCTTTAGCTCAATCAACATACAGACATTTTCCCTTAAATCTAAAACGGTGACTAAACAGTTATTTTTGAGGAGGTGAATATACATCACTCATCACAGGTCGATGACTAGCTTGTCTCAAATGTAAAAATGAATGCGGAGGCGTTTATGTTTTTTTTCTCACTTTGAAGCTCAACGTGTAGCATGACGTAATTCCGGGTTTCGGCTTATTTACCCCAAACGCAGTGGAAAATTCAGGATAATGATGCGTATAACATCGGAGTGGTTTTGTTTTGTACCTATTTCTAAATACAGGCTTTTATTTACTCTGTGTGTGTGTGTGTGTGTGTGTGACCTTTTCATGGATTTGCTCCAATCAGAATGGAGCTTTACTCTGTCCTTCTGACCTTCCTTGGTTATTATTCCTACTTTTATAACAGAGACGCCAGACTAAAGCACCGTGTTTTCACCTTCTAGTCTTGCTGATCCAGTGAGAAATAATTTCATTACTTGAGCGGTAAATTCAGATCAGGTTACACCCTGCTGATTGAAGCCTCTTTACTGAGAGAAATGATCAATAAAGCCGTAAAGGTGAGTCACACTGCAGCCTTACACAACGAAACCCAAGGTGAAATTAAAGCCAATCAAAACATGGTTCAGAGAAGCAACGACGATGAGAGGGATGATTTAAGCAGAGCTCCTAAAACTTAATGTGTTTATGAGCTCATGTCGAAAGGGTCATGGTAGTTTTGGCTGGCTCCTCACTCTGAGAGGTGTGTGTGTGTGTGTGTGTGTGTGTGTGTGTGTGTGTGTGTGTGTGTGTGTGTGTGTGTGTGTGTAGGCATGAATAGACTACATGGTGAACTGTTTTATTGTACAACTTATATCTGTATATGTATTACTGATGAGAAGCAGACATTTAAAAATGTCATAAATATAGTGTTAGTGTTTTCTTTTTATTAAGACTTTTTTACTCTGTTGGATAAATTTTTTTTGCTATTTTGTAAAAAGAAATACAACAAATTGGTTTAGGTTATAAATGGGTTAAATAATGTTGTATTTGGTTGATTGCAATCTTCTAAAAGATAAATTAGACTTATACTACTGTAGAAATGCTACATTATATTAGCAGAAATTTTAGTATGATAGACGTGACAAGTCTGAACCTGTCTTTTACTAATGGTGAAGGTTATAATATTATTGTGTATAGAGTGTAAATGTGTAGAATTGAATCAAGTGTTATGGAGGGGACACCACCGTATTACACTTATAAAATGCCTTTCACTAATGGAAAAGTTCATGGAGATGATTTATAGTATAGTGTTATTGTGTTGTATTGTGAAGTTTTATAGTATAGTATAGTGTAGTGTCATAGTATAGCATAGTGTAGTGTCATAGTATAGTATAGTATAGTGTAGTGTAGTATAGTACAGTATAGTCTAGTGTTTTTGTGTTGTATTGTGAAGTTTTATAGTATAGTATAATGTAGTGTCATAGTATAGTAAAGTATAGTATAGTATAGTAAAGTATAGTAAAGTATAGTGTAGTACAGTATAGCACAGTATAGTATAGTACAGTATAGTGTAGTATAGTATAGTACAGTATAGTGTAGTGTTTTTGTGTTGTATTGTGAAGTTTTATAGTATAGTATAATGTAGTGTCATAGTATAGTAAAGTATAGTATAGTAAAGTATAGTATAGTATAGTAAAGTATAGTGTAGTACAGTATAGCACAGTATAGTATAGTACAGTATAGTGTAGTATAGTATAGTACAGTATAGTGTAGTATAGTGTAGTACAGTATAGTGTAGTATAGTATAGTACAGTATAGTGTAGTATAGTATAGTACAGTATAGTGTAGTATAGTGTAGTACAGTATAGTGTAGTATAGTATAGTACAGTATAGTGTAGTATAGTGTAGTACAGTATAGTGTAGTATAGTATAGTACAGTATAGTGTAGTATAGTATAGTACAGTATAGTGTAGTATAGTGTAGTACAGTATAGCACAGTATAGTATAGTACAGTATAGTGTAGTATAGTGTAGTACAGTATAGTGTAGTATAGTATAGTACAGTATAGTGTAGTATAGTATAGTACAGTATAGTGTAGTATAGTGTAGTGTAGTATAGTTTAACCAGTGTTAAAGTGATGCATCAGATACAGTTACAGATCCCACAGCTGTTCACATTTTATTAGTGATAATTAAACTCTGTAATGAAGCTTCACTCTGCAGAGTATAACCTGATCTCAGTTAGCATAAAAAAACAACCTAAATCCACATACACACAGCTTTTATTTTCTCTCAATGTTATTATTTTAGTCAACGTATCCAAAATCTGTCCTGTCTTTTGCAATTAAAAAACATCTTAAATCTCTACATCACTTCACAGCTTTCAAGCACAAAATGAAAAGGTTTGCATCAAAGTCCCTCCCCTAGGAAACTGTCCCAGTCTGTGCACGCTTGCTGGTCCCGGAGGGATCTGAGGGCGCATGATTGGTCCCTCGGTCCTCACTTCCTCACAGGGTGGTGCTGGGATACGGTGTGTACCCACAGATGGGGGTGGGGTGGCACTGGATCACCCGTCCTGAGTGTACGTGCCGCTCGGCGTGAAGCTCTGAGTGAAGGTGGAGACACAGAAGGAACAAGATACTGAGCCACACAGGAATGCGGCATTATTCCACGCATAGAAAGTCACAGCTCAGCCATTACACACACTCACTCACACACACACACACACACACACACACAGAGAGAGAGAGAGAGAGAGAGAGAGAGAGAGAGAGAGAGAGAGAGAGAGAGAGAGAGATTAATTGCAGGCTTAATCTTATTTTCACAAGTGTTAGAGAATACTAACTAATGTCAGCTAATGTTGTTATCTTGATCGCTGTGAATTTCTATTCTTTTATTTAGCTCAGGAGTTCGCACAAGCTTTGCTCAAAAGTATTAGCCCCCTACAATGTATCTCAAACTACGTTTTGTCAAGTCACATCACAGCTCTGTGTTATCTCTAGATGCATCGGTTCTGCAGTCTAGAAGTGGTCATGAAGTTATTGCTGCTGCATTCACACATGGTTGCAATGCTAAAGTTATGACGGCACATTTATCATCAACAAGCCGCTCACACAAGACGTCAGAACTAGAATGTGGCTACCTTAAGATCTCTCTCTCTCTCTCTCTCTCTCTCTCTCCCACACACACACACACACACACACACACACACAGACACACAATAAAAAACATTCCAGCATTCGTGTTTGTGCACTACGGCTATCTACCATATCTTCAGCACTGGCCTGGCTCATAAAGCAGCTCTGAGTGCTGATTTCACCCTGATGTCATTCTCAAAAACAAGCCTCCACTCCCTGAGTTATAAAACACACACACACACACACACACACACACACACAATGCTAGCTCGGCTTCGAGTGCAGCCCCAGATCTCTGTCATTAATCATGTATTCAAACCATCTGGAATTCCCCATGGATGTCTGGTTGTGTTTTAATTTCACTTTATTATTGGAGTGAAGCAGAAGACTGAGAGCTCCAAGCAGTGCAGTCCGTCCAAACTCCGAGAGCTGAGACAACATTCTGCCAGAGGGTTTTACATAAATGTGTTGTTGAAGCTTGTGAGGTGTTTGGTGAAGAAGACAGATCTCAAATTTTACTCCATCCTCTAAAAGCCAAGGACTGTTCGCTTCAAGACAAAACTCTGTCCTGGAAACCGTTCAGTATGATTAGATGCAATATTTTGGATGTGTTTATTGATTCTTTTTCTAATTTGCTTGTTGGTTCTGTAATTTCTTGACATTCTAAAAGAACGAAACAAAAATTGTCAAACATAAAATACATCTTGTTTTTCTTTAGATAGAAAGAAATATCTCGCTCAAGCCTGTCATGCTTCAGCATGTCCGTGACTTGCATCGATTTGTTTACTCAGCCATCAGGAAGTCAAAAGAGAAGGAGGAAATAAGGACAGAAGGAAAGGGAAACGAGGAAGCAGGGACAGGCCTATGCAATACTGATAACGATGAACACACAGTGCTAATTTAGCATGAATTTAGCATGAATGTTTTAGATTTCTTGGTTAGTTATTTGTTTGACAATCAAGTTGATTCAGTGAATCAAAGCTGAGATCGATTGAGATCAAGATGGTGTTTGAATCATTCATTCATCCATTCATTTTCTACCGCTTATCCAAACTACCTCGGGTCACGGGGAGCCTGTGCCTATCTCAGGCGTCATCGGGCATCAAGGCAGGATACACCCTGGACGGAGTGCCAACCCATCACAGGGCACACACACACACACACTCTCATTCACTCACACACTCACACACTACGGACAATTTTCCAGAGATGCCAATCAACCTACCATGCATGTCTTTGGACCGGGGGAGGAAACCGGAGTACCCGGAGGAAACCCCCGAGGCACGGGGAGAACATGCAAACTCCACACACACAAGGTGGAGGCGGGAATCGAACCCCCAACCCTGGAGGTGTGAGGCGAACGTGCTAACCACTAAGCCACCGTGCCCCCGTGTTTGAATCATAACAAAATTGTGTGTGTCATAATTGCAATAGTGTGTATTGTAAATGTGTCTCCACCCCCAAAAACAATTTCAGTCGTGGCTGAGATTATGGTTAGAGATGGAATATTTCAGATGTTACATGTTTTATTTATGTACACGAGCAAACAAATCTTATGTGTGTGGTCTGACATTTGTTCATAACTTTCTTCCTGTCTGTAATTAGCTTCTGTTTACTGTTTTATCCTCATAACCGAGGTAGTGCAAGTCGCTAGTACAGTTAGCTACATTTGCTAATTTGAAAGCTAGGACAAAGGCAAAAAAAAAAATAAAAAAAAGCCATAACATGTAAAGCAACTGATTTTCACACTAATTAGTGCGTTGTTTACTAGCTTTAGGAGTTGCAGACAGCTACTACAAGCCACGCCCACAAGAGACAAGAGAGTAGAGGTCTCTACAGTATGCCCCTTTTCCACCGAGGCAGTTTGAGTGCTGGTTCGAAGCCTAATTTAGAACCAGTTCTTTCTTTTTCGACAGCCAAAGCACCGGCTCTGAACCAGGAAAAGTGGTTCTTAAGTAGCACCAAAACGTTGCTGGTCTAGACTTAAGAACCGCTTGTGTCAGGGGCTGTGGGCGGGGCTGTGGGCGGGGCTACTGTTAGTGCATTTGATAATGTACCTTAAGTATACTAATGTTTAATACACTTTTACTTTACCGCGATATGATACATTATCAGCACACATGATAGTAGGTAGCTACATGCTAAGGCTAACTTTTTCTGTGTTAATGATAAAATAACGTTATGTACTTTCTCGATTACAACCTCCGTTTATACAGATTACATGGAGCTGCACGTACACGTTGGATTCGCCGTGTTTGGGTGTTAACGTAGGTTCACAAAGCCATGAGCATTAACAGTAAAGCAACATCTGTTGACGTTGTGTTTGTGTTTGTCGCTGCTGCGTTAACGTTGCTGTGTAACGTGACACGTATACAGTGACGTCAGACTCGGCTCTGTGACACTCTCTAACCGATGGAAAGGCAAACCGGTTCTTAGGAGGTTCGCCAGTGGAACCAACTTTGAACCAGCACCAGTGCTAGCTCTGAACCAGCACCAGCGCTAGCTCTGAACCAGCACCCGGTTCTTTCTGGTGGAAAAAAGGCAAAGATGCCCATCAAAGATGAGCTACATGTGGACAAGTGTGACATGTTACTTTTAGGTCAAACTTGAATCAATCTGAATGAATCGTTTAACTTAAATGACTCGAGGCACAGGAACTTTTCAAAAATGCTTAAACCCCCAAGTCACAATGTGCATATGCGGTAGCCTAGTGGGTAAGGAGACTTTGAAAGGTTATGAGTTCAATTCCTAAGTCCACTAAGCAGCCACTGTTGGGCCCCTGAGAAAGGCCCTTAATCCTGAATTGCTCAGTTGTATAAAACGAGATAAAAATGTAAGCTGCCATGGATAATGGAGTTTGCCAAATGCCATAATATAACAGCATGTAAATATTTAAGTAATGCTTTGACTGTGACTTGGAAACAAATTGATTACATCATTAACACAAATATCTGATCACAGGTTTTAGTTAAGTTCCTGATGAGTGCTGAGCATTCAGAAACATCATGAGAGTTCATCAGGAACTCGCTTCTGTTTTCTGTTCATACTTACATGAAGCACACACACACACACACACACACACACAAGTTAAGCTGAGGAGTGTGTGAGGTGGAGCAGACGACTTGCCCAGTCAGCCATCAAACACAAAGCCAAACCCTTAAAAGTACGTGCTGACCATGACTCAACCTCTCCACAGCCAACTGCCTCATCGTGTTTCCAAAATATTCATCAAGTTTCTTCCCCCGAGGAGAGACATGGGAGATGTGCTGGATAATGAGAAACCAGAACCGTCATCATCCTCCTCCACCTCCTCCTCCTGCTCCTCGCCTTACTCTCGTTAATCTGCCTACTTGCTACATCTGTTCTGGCTTTATAAATAACTGCACAACCCTTTGGCTGGGGAGGCGGTAATGAGGTCAGCGAGAAAAAAAATGACAAAGCTCATCCCACGTCAGCAGGAAGACAGCTCCAGCAAAGCAACACCTTTGTGTTGTTAGAGCAGACGGGCTCACAGAATGTCCGAGACAGTCCGGTCTGAGCTCCAGGTCTCCGATTGCTTGTTTTCCAGCAGCTTGCTCTTCTAATTCTGGCTCCAAACTCACTCAGTTGGAACTCGCACAATGGCTTCCATTCATTTCAATATCTCTGCTTCCAAACGAAATAAAACCTGTCGTTAACAAGCATGTTACTGGCGTAAGAGCTGCAGGATTAACCCTGCGCTACGGGAAGAGTTATTCTATTCGCTCAGGTTTTCGCTGTGTGATTTCAGCACTCAATTAAATTCATGCTTGTACGACATCCTGATGAAGAACAACTGAATCCCGCAATGACGTGTTTCCACCGTGTCGGATTGCACCATGCATACGATTAAAGCGAATAATGTTCTGCTTTAGGTCGTTAATTTACATCATGTTGCATAGAAAGAAATTTTCTTTGTCCATTAACATACTCTGGTAACGCTTTGTCATCTCTAACCGTACTCGTTGTTCCAAGTCCTTTCAAATCAAATTTTGCGATCGTAGAATTTAACAAAGTCTGGGATCATTTTCAAAACGGTGGCGGGTTTTTTGCAGTTTCATGTGACGTCATCACAACACGCATTCAGTAAAAGTTTGACTCCTAACCCTAAGGTTGTGGGTTCGAGTCTCGGGCCGGCAATACCACGACTGAGGTGCCCTTGAGCAAGGCACCGGACCCCCCCAACTGCTCCCCGGGCGCCGCAGCATAAATGGCTGCCCACTGCTCCGGGTGTGTGTTCACGGTGTGTGTGTGTGTTCACTGCTGTGTGTGTGCACTTTGGATGGGTTAAATGCAGAGAATGAATCCTGAGTATGGGTCACTGTACTTAGCCGTATGTCACGTCACAATCTGCATGCAGCGATCACAAATAAACTAAAACTGTTAGAGCTCACACTCTGAGATCAATTTAAAGATTTCGCCAAATCTCTTTGGTCTCAATGGCGCTATGAGTCGCTGATGAGCTTCAAATCATGTGTGTGTTTTAATACCACCGTAACTCTCAAGTCATGACCAGAGAAGGCTTTCAAATGGTGCAGTAGTTTACTTCAGTTTTTATCTATAAAGGCGCAATAAAGGTCCAAAAGGCACCAGTTTAACCAGTAAGGCTGTCGATCTTGGAGTCTGGATTGTATATTGTATATTAAACTGTGGATTGTTTCTCCTGAACATATAATATTTATGCAATAAGAGCTGTATGGAAGAGATTTATGGAATGTTCAAAAAAGTAATCATTAAAATGTCAGATTATTCCAGCGAAAGCCCTTTTTAACTCTCAGTCATGGTAGGCAGAAGTGGGCTTTACCCCAGACGATGGGTATTAAAATTATTAATAAGAATATTTAAAAACTATAATATACAAAATCATGTGGTCACGGTGACTTAGTGGTTAGCACGTTCACCTCACACCTCCAGGGTTGGGGTTTCGATTCCTGCCTCCGCCTTGTGTGTGTGGAGTTTGCATGTTCTCCCCGTGCCTCGGGGGTTTCCTCCGGGTACTCCGGTTTCCTCCCCCGGTCCAAAGACATGCATGGTAGGTTGATTGGCATCTCTGGAAAATTGTCCGTAGTGTGTGATTGTGTGAGTGAATGAGAGTGTGTGTGTGTGTGTGTGCCCTGTGATGGGTTGGCACTCCGTCCAGGGTGTATCCTGCCTTGATGCCCGATGACGCCTGAGAGGCTCCCCGTGACGCGAGGTAGTTCGGATAAGCGGTAGAAGATGGATGAATCAATGAATGAATATACAAACTCCATGCTAGAATTCTGCCTGTAATCCAAACAGCACATGAGCGATATTTTACTCTCAAATTTATCAGCATTTGTTTAAATCTAAGTGATTCATTCGGTGAAATCTGATTGGTTTAAGAATTTGATTAATTTATCGACTAAACCAGTGCAAGAGAAAGAAAGTAGAAATGAAATTTGGTTTTGGTGTAAAATGGACTTTCTGCTTATGAAAATATTGTGTGAAATGTAATACCTGAACCTGACTAAACTAACAAAGCCAATCGTTTGGGTTGAAATGGTTGGCTTTGTTAGTTTAGTCAGGTTCATGTATCCTGTATTACCCCGCCCCGAAATCCCAGACCCCCCCACCCGCACCCCTGACCACCGCTCTCGCTGGCCTAACCGCTCGAAGCTTGAGAGACTTATTTCCTGCTTGTGTGCGTGTGTTTGGGCGAAAGACTGTCGACCGCCGACCATTTGTCTTATGCAAAGCTTGTCAAGTTAAGTCAAATCCGTGCGAGTTTAGTTGGTTTGAATGATATTAAAAGTAGGAGCACCTGCTGAGCCTCCATTTTGAGCACAGCACAGCACCAGAAACAAATCTCATGCTGTATCTTGAATCTCCACCTGATCCCACGCACACATAAAACTTTCCGCCTCCCATCTCGTCCATCTGTTTTCCTCCTCCGTTTCCCCCAAGCGACTGATTACATTCTTTCTAAAAACCCTCCAGCTTTGTACC
>NC_083468.1:25969163-25999163 GCF_030014155.1 Tachysurus vachellii
AGAAATAGAGAGAACGAGAAAGAAAGAGAGAGAGAGAGAGAGAGAGAGAGACAAAGAGAGAGAGATAGAGACAGGGCAAGAGAGAGAAAGAGAGACAGAGAGTGAGAGACAGACAGAGAGAGAAAGAGAGAGAGACAGAGAGATAGAGACAGACAGAGAGAGAGAAAGAGAGAGAGAAAGAGACAGTGAGAATGTGTGGTGTACATAAAGGCTGTTGAAAAGTTGTAACAGATATGAAAATGACAGATATAGAAATGTGATCTTTTTGTTGAAGAGCACATTAATGATCTTCCACAGGTTATTTATTCTTATCTGTATTTATTCGTCTGCTTGGAACACGTGGAATTGTAAATATTATTGTGATGTACTAAAATCCAAGCGCTAAAGTATTACAGAAGGACGGCTGAAGATGTTTTCACAATACACACGACATCACGAGGATTCGCTTGGTTGAGGTTTCGCAGGTAGAAAAACAAAACAGAGCAGTTACACAAACATCTGCTCATTTCTGTTCGGCTAAAAATCTGTCACATTTTACATTAAATTTAGCAAACAATCTGTGCTGAGGAGCTTTCAGTGAAGAATAACACATGAGAAATGTGACAAGGTGCCCAATAAGGTGTCAGAACAGTTAGCACAATGTGATAAATTACCCTGATTGCAGATACATTGTGATAAAATGCCCTTTAGGTGTCTTTAGGGTAGATAGAATGCTGTCTAAGTGTCCTTGGGGTAGATAAAATGTGATAAATTGCCCTGTATGCTGACTTTAGGGCAGATAGAATGCTGTCTAAGTGTCCTTGGGGTAGATAGAATGTGATAAATTGCCCTGTATGGTGACTTTAGGGCAGATGGAATGCTGTCTAAGTGTCCTTGGGGTAGATAGAATGTGATAAATTGCCCTGTATGGTGACTTTAGGGCAGATGGAATGCTGTCTAAGTGTCCTTGGGGTAGATAAAATGTGATAAATTGCCCTGTATGCTGACTTTAGGGCAGATAGAATGCTGTCTAAGTGTCCTTGGGGTAGATAGAATGTGATAAATTGCCCTGTATGGTGACTTTAGGGCAGATGGAATGCTGTCTATGTGTCCTTGGGGTAGATAGAATGTGATAAATTTCCCTGTATGGTGACTTTAGGGCAGATAGAATGCTGTCTAAGTGTCCTTGGGGTAGATAGAATGTGATAAATTGCCCTGTATGGTAACTTTAGGGCAGATACATTGTGATAAAATTCCCTCTAGGTGTCCTTGGGGTAGACAGAATGCAATACATTGCCCTATAGATTGACTTTAGGGCAGATAAAATTCTGTCTAAGTGTCATTGGGTAGACAGAATGCAACTTGCAGGGCAGATAGAATGCTGACTAAGTGTCATTGGGGTAGATAGAATGTGATATATTGCCCTGTATGGTGACTTTAGGGCAGATAGAATGCTGTCTGAGTGTCATTCGGGTAGGTAAAATGTGACAAATTGCCTTATAGAGTGACTTTAGGGCAGATAAAATGCCATCTAAGTGTCATTGGGGTGATAAATTGCCCTCTTTGGTGTCCTTATTTAAAATAGAACATGATTAAGTTCTCTGTCGAGTTCCTTACAGTAGCTAACTTGCCCTCAAGGATATTTTTAATAGATAGAATCTAATAAAATGCCCTTATGGTGGCTAGAAGATGCCCTGTATTGTGGCCTTGTGGTAGGCAGAATGCGATAAATACCCTCTTGGGTGTCCTTCCAGTAGAGGATATAAGGCTCACTGCCTCCCTAATGTGAGAAAATGAGATGAAATGCCTAGGTGCTCCTGGGGGTGAGAGAACGTGCCCTCTGGGGTGCTTCTAGACTAATCTTTTTATTTTGTTGATTTTTAATGTCCACTCAGCTACTGACGCACGTCGGCTCGTTTACTTATCACACCAAATTCTTCTGATATCTAGCTCCGCTTTCCCAGAAGATTCAAAACATTTGGTGTAAGGATATGAAGAGATCTTTTGAGGCATCAAAATAAACCGGTGTACAAACTGATATATATATATATGCATTTCTTCTGTTCTACACACACACACACACACACACACACACACACGAGCAGGTGAAGGCGACAGATTAGTGATCCTGTACCATAATAATCCGCTGTGCTGAATGTTAGAGATTATGATAAAGGAAGTTTGTTAACCACTTCCCTTTTCAGGAGGAAAATCAGCATGTAGGCTGCTGCTGCTGCACTGAGCTCCGAGCACAGCTGAGCTCTAACTGCTTTTTATTCACTTTCCACTTCACCCTCTGTCACACACACACACGCACACACACACACACACACACAGGCTCACACGCACATTTTTTAATCTGGATCCAAACACACGCTTGCTTACACACACACACACACACACACACACACACACACACACACACACACACAGGCTCACACGCACATTTTTTAATCTGGCTCCAAACACACGCTTGCTTACACACACACACACACACACACACACACACACACACACACACACACACACACACACACACACACACATACAGTACACCTGTTATCTTAGCAAGAGCCAGAAGATACACACATACACACACACACACACACACACAGGCTCACATGCACATTTTTTAATCTGGCTCCAAACACACACTTTCTTACACACACACACACACACACACACACACACACACACACACACACACAGGCTCTCTCACACACACACACATACACACACACACACACACACACACACACAGGCTCACACACACACACACACACCTGTTATCTTAGCAAGAGCCAGAAGATACACACATACACACACACACACACACACACACACACACACACACACTAACCTTTTACTGGAGTGGATGTAATGTATTATTACTCTGTAAGAAGCCAAAGTCCAGCATTCAGAATGCACTTAGTGTTATAACAGAAAAATGCTCCATCACATCACATCACTACAGCTCTAGATTCTGATTGGTCAGAAAGTCTTGAATCATTTCTTATCGGCTTTCTTCGTTTCTATAGTGACGGTTTATGACATTGACACGTACAGTGTACGCTCCAGGAAAAAAAATAAACGCACAAAAAAGTGTAAATATCGATAAGAAGATGTTTATTTAACCTTAAGGGAAGGAGTCTCCAGTGCGAGAGCTTCGTAACAAGCTGTAACTTTAAAAGACAAGCTGGTGAACGAATGACTGCTAGAGTGAAAGCCAGAACAGGAACTAACTTGGGTTCCAAAACAACATATTTACCTATAAATGAATGAAACATTGCATTTTCTCCAAGAAAGTGTAATTGGTGGCAAATTGCTGTGTTTAAAACACTTCATGATGTGCAGCTATGGGCAAATAAACAGCTTTAGGGTGGCATTGGGCTCCATACCACCACCTCATTATTACTGATTACTCTCCTGTAACAGTGCGTCCTGAATAGTTTTATTCCTCATCTGTTTATCGTAACACATCTGCAAAACAACGAGTTCCTGTTCTTTCTTTGATTATAACAGATATAAACAATTGTTCCCTCACCAGCCTCAGTTTGTTTCCATAAAGTTACAGCTTCACCTCTTTCTTTTACAAAGCGCTGACCGCTGACACTGGAGACTCCTTCTATCAACGTTAAACAGGAAACGTACGACATGGAACTGCTCTGCTGTTAAACTAGTCAGCTTGGTAATGCAGGTCACGTGGCGTTAAACAGATTAAATTGTTTCATTTTATTATTTTTTTATAGGGGGCACAGTGGCTTAGTGGTTAGCACGTTCGCCTCACACCTCCAGGGTTGGGGGTTCGATTCCCGCCTCCACCTTGTGTGTGTGGAGTTTGCATGTTCTCCCCCGTGCCTCGGGGGTTTCCTCCGGGTACTCCGGTTTCCTCCCCCGGTCCAAAGACATGCATGGTAGGTTGATTGGCATCTCTGGAAAATTGTCCGTAGTGAGTGATTGCGTGAGTGAATGAGAGTGTGTGTGTGCCCTGTGATGGGTTGGCACTCCGTCCAGGGTGTATCCTGCCTTGATGCCCGATGACGCCTGATATAGGCACAGGCTCCTCGTGACCCGAGGTAGTTCGGATAAGCGGTAGAAAATGAGTGACAGAGTATTATTTTTTATTAGCATGCAAACAACAGATGGTCGATAGCAATAATAACCAAGCTGTAATATGTCTACATTAGTTCACTGAGGATATTCAAAGCAGTCTGTGTCTCTCTCTGTCTCTCACATACACACACACACACACAAACAAATGCACGCATACACAAATATTAAAAGGGTGACTCAGAATGCAGATCACTGGTCATCCATCATCCCTCAGGCCATCAGGACCAGACTGTCCAGCACACGGTCTCCTCTGCCGGTTGCATGCATGGGGATGACACTGATTTGATTTGTAAATGAAAGAAGATTTTCCCAGTGAAGGATGAAGTGCACCGCTCTTACACTTGCCAGAAGTACACACACACACACACACACACACACACACACACACACACACACACACACACACACACACACACACACACACACATGTTTATTGTTTTGATGTTTATTAATACATTATTTTTTTGACCTTTTCTAGGTCATCCCATTGCTCAGTGTACACACACACGTCCTCAGGTTAACTCTCTGCGCATGCACGGGTTGAGACTCAGCCGTTTCCATGGAAACAGACAACAACGGTCGACTCTGCAATGACACGCGCTGCTCAAAATAAACAGGATTATTAAGAATAGTTTTTTTTAGCCTTCATTTTTATTCATTTATATTTCTGAACGACACGATGGGTATGTAAACGTTTCCCGAAGACGTTTTAAGACGTGATAAAAAAAAAAAAAACGTAACGCGTTTAAAAACAAACGTTATTAAATGGCTAGCATAAGTTGTTTGGATTGTGCTTAGCCTGCTTCCGGTACTAGTTAACTGTACTAGTTAAATGTACTGGTTAAATGTACTAGTTAACTGTATACAGTTGTGATCTGAAGCTAAGGATTTATTCAACGCGAACGTGGTTGTTGGTTGAGAAAACGGGGAAAAGTAACAAACAAAATAAAATAAAATCCTAATTTTTGGGTGAAGGTAAATAGGCAGATTAATGAACTCAAACAATCACTCTGTGCTACTGTGATGAGCAGAAAAACATCTCAGAGCACCAGTGTTGTATAAAGTATTAGAAAGCAATACTTGAGTAAAAGTACAAGTATCGTACTAGAAAAAGACTTTAGTAGAAGTGAAAGTTACCTTTTAGAATATTACTCAAGTAAAAGTCTTAAAGTATCTGATATTTACTGTACTTAAGTATCAAAAGTCATTTTCTGATATTTAATGTACTTAAGTATTTGAAGTAAAAGTAAAAAGTAAAATTTCAGTGATTTTCTGTAGACATAAGATCAGGGGCAGTTCTAGGGTCTCATCTTTAGGGGGTTTTAGCCCTCAGTGAGAATTTAAAACAAGAAGAGTTTTATATTATATATTATATGACTACACCGTAAGCCAAAAGTTATGCAATTATTTAAAATGGCAAACGTGGACACCAAAATTTTACGCATGATGTAATGATGCCGGTCTTGAATCAGATCAGTTCATGTATGTGTGCATTCTCTACAAACAGTGTGTCCAGTGAATGCAGTCATTAATAAACAAATATTCACAAGACAAAGACCAAATCAATAAATGTTATTTTTATTTAGTATTAAATGGATTGTTTGCATTAATATTTTGTTTGTGCTACAACTCTGGTAATAAGAATAACGACATTTCACTGCTTTTGGTTGCCGTCTTTGTGGCTTTCCGTCGATTAACGTTATAGATAAACGTCTCCAGCTCTGATTCTCCAAACCTCCCTTATTGCAGTCGCAACACATTTCTTCTGATTTTATTTTGTAGTAACGAGTAACAAAGACGTTTAGTGGAAATATAATGGAGTAAAAGTATACATTTTATCTAGGAAATGTAGTGGAGTAAAAGTGAAAGTTGACATAAATTTAAATAGCGAAGTAAAGTACAGATACGTGACATGTCTACTTAAGTACGGTAACGAAGTATTTGTACTCCGTTACATTACAACACTGCAGAGCACTGAGAAACTTGAGGTCTTCAGCAGGACGACTCCACAGGAAAGAGCAGGAATCTGCTGGTAAAGTTAACACCAGATCAGTGAAATCGGTCAGTCTGAGATGCTTTTCAGCTCAGCGCTGTTTTTACACAGTTAATTGTCTGTACGTACACTTGAGAAACGAATAGTAACAGTTAAGCGAATGGATTCTGAGATTTTTTACGACGTTCTGTTCTAATAAAACCGATAACTGACCAGAGAACAACAGAAAATCATCACGTTTAAAGATGCTCGTGACTGTTTAGATTGCGTCATGAACAAAACGGACAAGTGCGGAGAAAATATTTACCCAAATGTCCATTTCTGACAACAAGAAACATTCTTCTGTCCACTTTCCCCAAGAGCATGGTTCTTATTCGTGTGCACGCTCGGCTTTAAAAGAACAGAGCGTTCATGTCTGAGATGTTTTTCACCCCCACATGCCCTTTCGCTCCGTCTCACTCACTCACTCACTCACTCACGCACAGCTCGGCCCAGATCGTGACTAACCATCTTCAGCTTCTTTGCTGACCAACAGCTTCTTCTAGGAAGTCTATAAGCTATTTTGATCCCGATGACCATGCACGAGATGCCTGACTGTGTAAAAATAACATCTCATCCACATCTCAGGACGTTTCACGGCCTTAATGCGTCTGTTGTCTTTGTTTTTTCTTTAGAAGATGAGCTCAGGAAAGAGTCACCGAACGAAGAGCTGCGGATCTGCACTCCGTCTCACCCCCTGCCTCTGGAAATCCAGCAGGTAGAGCTGAGTGTATTGGTGTATATCCTGTGGACTCACGCAGGCCTTCTCGGCTGGAGGTGTTTGGAGTCACGTTTGTAATTACTCAGCCTTAATAACTCAGCGGTAGGGGTGCGCCGACGTGACGATTTGTGGTGGAACACTCAGTAACGGTTCAGAGGGGAGGATTAATAGCACATTTCCTCTCTGTATAATTCACTTTATGGTCAGTCATTTTGAGGCGAAACACTGTGTCTTGTTTGGTGTGTTTTATAGCGTGCTGTTAGTGCCAGACAGTTTTCTCTCTCTCTCTCTCTCTCTCTCTCTCTTTCTCTCTCTCTCTCTCTCTCGCTCTCTCTCTCTCTCTCGCTCTCTCTCTCTCTCTCCACCCACTTGAACAGCAATCTACTAAAAGATACAGGATGTACTTGCTAATCAGATTATAAAAGACCTGAAAGAAATAAGAATAAGACGAATAAGAATAGTAACAATACTAAAGAAACGAAAGATATTTGCAGCAGGCCGCGAGGCAGCGAGCGCGAGGAATAAAAAACATGCCATGCTGTTCACAGAGAAGGTGTCTGTGTGAGAGACTCCTCTCTGATCTACATCACGCACTCCGAAGCTACACGATTACTGATAGAATCCGATCGGCTATCATCCTCCTGTTTCTACCTCCACTGTCCTCCGAATAACGATTCGGTGTTTCTGAACGTTTGTTCTGAACGAATGTTTCTGTATTATGTGCATGGTATGTGGTAACGTATTAGAACCAGAGCATTAATATAAAGCTGTGATTTTTAGATGCAGCTTCCAGCCAATCAGAATTGAGAAGTTAACAGCGCTGTTGATGATTTGAACTAGTAGAGTGAATAAGGGAAAACTTCGGAACGCTGCGTGTTATGTGTTGCTTTGTAATGTGACTCATGGTGCATTTAGCCTCCACGAGTTCACATGAGCTCAGCCAGCCGGCACACAGCCTCTACTGACACTGTGAGGTGGGGTGAAAGCAAGGTCATGCTGGCAGACACGGCTTAGACATATACACAAGTGTGCGAGTGAGTGCTCGAATGTGTGTGTGTATGTGTGTGTGTGTGTGTGTGTGCATGTATGTGTGTGCATGTATGTGTGTGTATGTGTGTGTGTGCATATGTGTGTATGTGTGTGTATATGTGTGTGTGTATATGTGTGTGTATGTGTGTGTATGTATGTGTATGTGTGTGTATGTGTGTGTGTGTATTTGTGTGTATGTGTGTGTATACTGTATGTGTATACTGTATGTGTGTGTATGTGTGTGTGTATGTGTGTGTGTGTGTGCATATGTGTGCATATGTGTGTATATGTGTGTGTGTGTGTGTGCATATGTGTGCATATGTGTGCATATGTGTGTATATGTGTGTGTGTATGTATGTGTGTGTGTGTGTGTGTATATGTGTGTGTATGTGTGTGTATGTGTGCATATGTGTGTATATGTGTGTGCATATGTGTGCATATGTGTGTGTATGTGTGCATATGTGTGCATATGTGTGTATATGTGTGTGTATGTGTGCATATGTGTGCATATGTGTGTATATGTGTGTATATGTGTGCATATGTGTGTATATGTGTGTGTATGTGTGTGTGCATATGTGTGCATATGTGTGTGTATGTGTGTGTGCATATGTGTGTGTATGTGTGTGTGCATATGTGTGTATATGTGTGCATATGTGTGTATATGTGTGTGTATGTGTGTGTGCATATGTGTGTGTATGTGTGTGTGCATATGTGTGCATATGTGTGTGCATATGTGTGCATATGTGTGCATATGTGTGCATATGTGTGTGTATGTGTGTGTGCATATGTGTGTATATGTGTGTGTATGTGTGTGTATGTATGTTACATGTATATGGACTCCCTCTGCCTCAGGGTTTAGTGGTGTGGTGAAAAATCCCTGTTGTACTGTATATATTTGTCTTGTGCCAAGCGTTCCATCGATTATTAAACTGTATGACAGTGAATATGAAGTGTTAATGTTTCAGTTCAGAAGTGCTTTCATTAACAATAATGAACAAGAACTGGCAGGGAGCGCTGAGCATTATGCAAATTAAGTGACGCTAAGCGACCGCCACTCGCTCTGGTTTAACATGTTTGTGCTTTTCTTATATTTTAGGCTTTTTTAGGGAGTTTTTAGGCTTTAGTGTCAGACAAAACCGTGAACACGATTAGATCAGATGAAGAGAAAATATGCAGTTTAGGAGTTGTGGATATATATGTATATGTTTTTAATCATCTTCCGGTAGCCCTTCCTGTCGTCTGCTTCGTAAGCAAAACACATGTCCAACATTCCACAGTGTTTTTGTTTGAATATGTGATTCATCCTGGTACTTGTAATGTGCTCCTCACACTATTTATAGTCCGAAACAACATAGAGAAAAGCAGAAGTGTGTGATTTGGAACGCTAGCCAATCACAGGGTGTCTGTAAGCTCGTGTATGTGGAAGAGGGCAGAAAGCATTCGTCAAGCAAACAAACTGGTAGAAAACTGAAGGAAAATATTGTTTAGATTTGCTTTGGCAGTAACGAGCCAATACGTGGCATTCAGTGATACTGAACTGGATGATACAGAATGATTAGCTTTGCTCTCCTCTTGTGTCTGAGCGTTTTTAGAGTAGTGATATTAATATAGTGGAAGAAGAGTAAATAAAGGCTTTTTGTAGTCTTTTAAGAGTTAATGTAATTCTCATTTAGCACAATAAAGTTTCTCGGCTCCTTTCTGCTCGGAAACCCTGAATGTCTTCTCAATTCTTTTGTCTCGCTCCTTCCGTGCCATCATTGACCAGCTGCTATGGGACTTCAGTTCCTTTCCCTTTATTCCTCTATTCATTTTTGATGAGAGCTTAGCCAAACGCTTCCATCGTGAGAAGACATGCCTCAGAAATCCCCTCGGTGGCCCCTCTCTCTCTCTCTCTCTCTCTCTCTCTCTCTCTCTCTCTCTCTCTCTCTGTCTCTCTCTCTCCTTTTCTTTCTCCTGCACGGCGCCCCATAAATAATGGATGGTTTTAAAATCCAGCCCGCGTCTGTTCACTACTTAGCGATGGACGTGCGTGTCTCGGGAGGGATAAAGCTCGCACATGTGCTACCAGTTCCCTTTTATCAGCTCCTCCACCCCTCTTCCTACACACACCTTCCTCTACTTAACCTCAGCAGATAAACACAGAGCTGATGTCCTGTCACGTCAAGACCTTCAGAGTTATGGACAGATGAAGGTCCATGAGGTCAGAAGCTCTTTGGTGTAAAAGCCTCTTCACGCTGACGTGTCTGGTCCCGGCTTATAGCCGTGTGTTCTCGTTTAGGGGGAACTAAGTGCCGTGCCTTTTGTCGTTTCCTGTTGTTTATAATCTTCACTACTAACCTGTTTGGACCTTCTGATGGTTCTGAAGACCGACATAAAGTGAGCTGAGATGCTTCCTCTTATTTTCACACCATTTGTGACAAACTGACCACTAAACATTATTTTTTAAATAATTCATATGTTTAGTTTTTTCTTTTTCTTTTTCTTTTTGCACTCTTCCACTTCCTGCCCTGGAGCTAGACTCCTCAGCAACCAGGTTCATTCTCTCCATGGTGCTGGCCCACCCACAGGCCTCCTCACTGTTGTTTACCCCAGCATGAATACCACTTTGCCCTCTCTTACCCTCGAGTGCCCCTTATCTCCTTCCTGCTACTCCTTTTGTGTCATGTGCCAGTGTTGTGGAGCTGAGAGGAATCTCGGGATTGGCTCGCGCTATGCTGAGCACCGCAGGGGGGTCGTTATCTCAATGAGCGCTCACAAAGCTCTCACATACACACACACACACACTTGCTCACTCACTCAGAATCTACAGGAAATTAAGGGAAAAACAAGGATAAGTCCATTGAATGCTTAATGCCTTGCGTGATAAGAGCATGTCTGTGATGCTGCTTTTGTGACTGGAACAGGATGAAGGACAGGGGCCACACACACACTTTTACACACACACACACATACACAGAGTACATAAACAGGTGCTTCCCATAACAGTCCACAACAATATTTCAAAAGCTTATATCAAATAACACAAAGAATTTATCGCAACGTAAAATATCTCCCCGTGTCATCATGAATGATCAGTGAAGCGTGGACCGGAGAGAAAGCGGCAGCTCGCATGGTCCATTTGTCTCAGGTCGGGGTGGGGCAGTCGTTTTGGAAGGTATTCAGGCTTTGCGTGCATGTGACAGTGACCCAGTTTTACAGAGGGATTTATGGAAGCAGACGGCGGGGACGAGGTTGGGGGAGGACGGGGATGCCGGGGTCGCTGGGGGGTGAGACGCCGTTTTAGGTGAACAGACAAGGGATCTTTCTGCACACGATGAGACTGTAACAGATTAATACCAACAATGATCTTTATTTATGAAGCTTTTAAATAAGGTGTTCATGAACAGTTTACTGTCCACTGTCGAATCAGTACGGAGCATTAACGAGCTGTAAAGAGAGAACTATAAACCGTGAAGAATACGGTGTAATAAATAACTACCCTACAGTTACAAGCAGTTAACGACACCTGTATCTGAAAGTGTTTTGTGAAGCTTGTGTTGAAATAATGAAATATTACAACTAATCTATACTAATCATTAAAATGATGGTTTAATGGTGATTAAAGTAGCGTGTCTTCAACAAGAAACCTGTTCTGTGTACAGTAAATGGAGGTATAATGAAGGCTTCGTGTGTGAGTGCTTGCGTGTAAGAAAGGATTGGTGTGTGTGTATGTGTGTGTGTGTGTGTTTGTGTGTGAGAGCGCTAAGCCGATGTGTCAGTGCCTGGGGCAGTGGCCCCTGCAGCGGCTTTCTCTGTCACGAGAACGCATTCTTATTGGCAGTGCACACAAACACTCCCCTCGGGCTTGACGCGCGCGTGTGTGTGTGTGTGTTGTGAAGGAGACTCAGACTCATAATGCATCACGCGTCCTCCTCTCTGTGTCTCGTTCTCCACCCATTGCCCTGTCCAGTACGTTTTCACCATTGTTCATGAACAGAGGCGGAGTAGTCAAGTCTCCATATTGCTGAAATTTCAAGCTTCTAATAACAGAACATTTTGTTGGGTCACTTTCTGTGCTCTGTTTGTGAGCATTTGTCCACCAGAAAGAACCGGGTGCTGGTTCAGAGTTAGCACTGGTGCTGGTTCAAAGTTGGTTCCACTGGCGAACCTTCTAAGAACCGGTTTGCCTTTCCATCGGTTAGAGAACCATCACAGAGCCGAGTGTGACGTCACTGTTATACTGTACGTGTCACGTTACACAGCAACGTTAGCGCAGCAGAACACCAACAAACACAAACACACCAACAATGGCGGATGTTGCTTTACTGTTAATGCTCATGGCTTTGTGAACCTACATTAACACCCAAACACGGCGAATCCGACGTGTACGTGCAGCTCCATGTAATCTGTATAAACGGAGGTTGTTATCGAGAAAGTACATAACGTTATTTTATCATTAACACAGAAAAAAGTTAGCCTTAGCATGTAGCTACCTACTATCGTGTGTGCTGATAATGTATCATATCGCGGTAAAGTAAAAGTGTATTAAACATTAGTATACTTAAGGTACATTATCAAATGCGCTAACAGTAGCCCCGCCCACAGCCCCGCCCACAGCCCCTGACACAAGCGGTTCTTAAGTCTAGACCAGCAACGTTTTGGTGCTACTTAAGAACCACTTTTCCTGGTTCAGAGCCGGTGCTTTGGGTGTCGAAAAAGAAAGAACTGGTTCTAAATTAGGCTCCGAACCAGCACTCAAACTGCCCCGGTGGAAAAGGGGCAAAGGTGCACTAGACTTCTGTCACATAGTGGTTCCTGGTATCACACGGTATTAAAGGATGTTGGTGTCGGAGTGTGTTTTATACTAAATGAGCTCAATACTGGTCTTAACACATGTCTAATAAATAGTGATGAATTACGTTAAAACCTAAAAGAAAGCATTACACTGGGTGTTTAGCGCTACAGATTCCCCAGCCTGTGACCAGAAAAGTGTACACTATCAGATGCTTTGTGAAATATCACATTACCCTGCAGTTTACTGTTCAAACGAATCCGAGCTCTGTTTCGGACACCTGATTTCAGCGACGTCCTCCTTCATTTGTTCCTTGTGGTCTTTGTCGCTGTCACAGAGCCATTTTAGCGATATGGGGCTGCTGATTTACTCCTTTAAATGGCTACAAATAGCCACTTGGTTATGCCATTTATATTTACTGATTGCATGTGTGTGTATGTGTGTGTGTTTGTGGCTTCTTTTATTTTTGCTTCTGTGTGTTTATATGTAAGAGCCACTTTCATAAGAGTAACGCACTTAGCCCACTCAGGATTCAGCCTGAAATATGATTCTCCAGCTTCCCACTCAACAATATTAAATTATGGAACACAAAGTGGTTTGTTAATGACAAAAACGATCAGTTTACCTGAGTTCAGAAAACGAGTGGCATCAGATTTAAGTGAAAAAAAGCCTCATTACGACTGAAGCCCTCTCATTGGAGTAGTGTAATGTGTGCCATGTTCACATACCACTGGTCTTTTGTGTGTGTGTGTGTGTGTGTGTGTGTGTGTGTGTGTGTGTGTGTGTGTGTGTGTGTGTGTGTGTGTGTGATTCACAAACTGTCTTTTGTTGTACGTCTTTTGACAAAGACGATGATCGGACCACCAAAGATGATCAGACGACTGCAGGTTTGGTCACAAAAACAATAAGAAACTGTAAAGTGCGTTGAAAGATGAGGCAGAGAATCCAAGTGCAGGTAGAAGATTTTAATTAACACAAAAACATAAAGTAATTCAGGGAAGGGCAACGACAAAACAGGACGAGAATCATGAGCACACCAAACAGCCATTATTTACAACAACCGACAAACAACATGGCAAACACTTGGCGCTAAATACATACAGGGAACCAATGACAAATGAGAACAGGAACACATGACTAACAACAACCAATCACAACATGACACATACACTGGGCCAGAGAACATGAGGGCAAGGGATGCAAGACACAGACGATACGAAACCGGTTGCAAAATAAAAGACAGGAAAATGGGATGTGGTAGCTCAGTGGTTAAGGTGTTCGACTGCTGATCGGAAGGTCATTGGTTCGAATCCCAGGTCCACCAAGTTGTCACTGCAGGGCCCCTGAGCAAGGCCCTTAACCCTCAGTTGCTCAGGTGTATAAACTGAAATAAAAATGTAAGTCACTCTGGATAAGTGTGTCTGCTAAATGCTGTAAATATAAATGAAAACCAGAACATGAAACAAAAGCCAAAATCCCCCCTCTATGAGTGGCTCCTGATCTTGCAAAGGTGCAATAGTGGTAGTCTTGGATGAAGGAGCAGTAGCGGACCTGGACCATGGGGCAATGGTAGAACTGGGATGTCTAACCATGGTGGACCTGCACCATGGAGCAATGGGTCATTGTGCAATTTGGGACCTGTGCCATGGAGCATTGGTAGACCTGGGCAGTGGAGCAGAAGGTCCTGGTGCAATTGTGGATCTAGATCATGGAGCAATGGAGGACCTTGGGCATGAATCATTTGCAGACCTGGGCAATGGAGCAGACCTGGTGCAATGGTGGACCTAGGTTTTGGAGCACTGGTTGAACAGATGACCAAGGCAGAGCAAAAAGTTCATGAACAACCTCCGTGGTCACAGTTTGGAATACATGGAACTCAGGAACGACCTCTGTGGTCGCATCATTACAGGCGCGAAACTCAGGAAGGACCTTTGTGATCGTATCGTGGCAGACGGGAAACTCAAGAACGGCCTCTGTGGTCGTATCATGGCATACATGAGACTCAGGATCAGATCCTTGTGTGAAAGTGGCCTCTGAAACGGACTCTTGAGCTGCTTAACAATATGTGGCCCAAACGCAACAAATGGTTATCGCAGCAACATGAAGTCAACATTGTCGTCATCTGAGCAATGTTGTCATCGTTAAGACCAGCTCTGAGACCCCTTGGCTTGAAACAGCTACAGGGATATCAGCGATTGTACTGATACAAGCGGTGCATCCTTCAGACTTTACACCAGTCTCTTGTGTCTATGGGAAACCTTGACTTCTTCATACACAACACTCATAACTGGGGACACTGATATGGCATCCATGGTGGCTGGAGATTCTGGAACAATGTCTATGACAGCTCAAGACTCTGCTAAGGTGGCTATTTTGTCTGAGGGCTCTGACTTGGCAGCCGTCTTGTAGAGAGGCGTTATGAATAGGCGCTGATCTGGCAGACATACTGTAATGTGATCAGGCTTTGGTATGGCAGTCATGACATGAGCAGGCTTTGGCATGGCAGTCATGACATGAGCAGGCTATGGCCGTCCTCCGTGATACCCACAGTAAAAGCAGATCCCCTCAACCTTAAAGCAAAGTCTATGTACTGTTCTAGGGTCCAGTGTGTGGTGCGTAATGGCATTAACAGTGAAATTTCACTCGACTAACCAAGCCAGAAAATGTCCTTAAGAGCTGAGTCATTACATTTCACCTTCAAGTCCACAGAATTTATCCAGGGTTAGGGTTAGGTAAGTTCTCTATAGGCCAATTCCCCTGACAAAGACATAAAATCCTCACCACTGGATCCATAGCGTGGTCGGTTGTTCTGTAACATGCGTTGAAAGATGAGGCAGAGAATTGAAGTGCAGGTAGAAGATTTTAATTAACACAAAAACACATCCATTAAGGACAACAATCGACAAACAACATGCCAAACACATGAGAACAGGAACACGTGACGGACAACAAGACCCAAACGATACAAAACAGGTTACAAAATAAAACACATAAAAACCAGAATGTGAAACAAAAGCCAAGACCAACATGACCGAAACTTGACTGTCTTTGGAACTGGTGGATTTACTCCTGTCCCCATGTAAATGTAATCCTATTTGGATAGGGCTTTTATCTGTGGTTTAAACTCCACCACTATTTGGTTTTCGTTTGGTTTCAGTGGGAGACGACAGAAAAGAGCTCTTCCTGTAGTAGTATCTAGGCCCAGAAACCTGTCCTATAGTCCAGTAGATATGATGGAGTTTGTATTAATATGGTACATTATGTAATATGAATATTTTCTCAGGGCAGTGTTTTGCTGGGAAACCGTGACATGTCCCACTTCCTTAAACTTACACTGCTGCTGACCAGCTCCACATCTTCATGCCAACGTTCCTCTTTCAGCAGGATCGTGCTCGCTGGCATGCTGCAAAAATTGTTCATGAACGATTTGAGGAACTTGAGGAACATTTATTTGACAATTCAAGGTGTTCACTTGGCCTCCAAATTCCCCAGACCTGTGTGTGTTCCCCAGAAGGTTGGGGTCAGAGCACAGGGTCAGACATGATACAGCACTACTGTAGCAGTGAGGGTTAAGGGCCTTAATTAAGGGCCCAACAGTGGCAGTTTGGCAGTGCTGAGGCTCGAACCCTAGTCCTCTGATCAACAGCCCAGTGCCTTAACATCAGTGGGATGTGCTGCACAAACAAGTCTGATCCATGGAGGCTTCATTTCACAAGCTTACCTGATTTAAAGGGTCTGCTAGCACCTTGGTGTCAGCTAGCACAGCACACAATGTTAGGCAGGTACTTTTAATACTTTGGCTGATTGGTGTGTATACAGTGATTATGCCTGGACTCAAAGTCTCAGATGTACGTTGATAAAAATGGCATTAACCTCCTTGTGTAAAACTGATCCTGTTCAAATCCAAGTAAAGCTTACATAAGGTTTACCGCTGATGCCAATCAGCGAGTCAAGAACAAATGTGGAAATCATTTGATTCGACCTCATCACCTGTCATTCGGTTATCTTTCTCATATTTCCCTGTAACCGATAAAGCGCAGCGTGAGTTCACAGTAAGGTGACGGCGTAGCGTAATACGACTGGAGACGCTCCAGGAGTCAGTCTGAAACTGCATCTAGAAGCGAAACTCTTCTACCAGAGTGAAACTACATTTAGGAAGTTCAGCCAGAGATGAACTCGACATGATTTCCACTTCTCGCAGCACCGCTGATCAGTCAAGACATAACCTAAAATGCAGAGCTGGTGCTTATAAAGAAGCAAATATCATCGAGGCTGATGTCAGAAGGAAACTGTGGACATTTTCTGTTCTTTTGCTTTTGCCAGACTACTGATTTAAAGGCTGTAGAGGGAAAGGGTCAGTAGGAGTGGTGGATGTTTGTGGATCTCAGTGCCTGAGCGTGCCAGTCATGCTGAAGAGGTCTTTATCACTCCACAACATTAGTTACTGTGGTGCATTAAACCGAGGCATCGAGAAGTTCACTAAACCAGGGAAGGGGAAAATGTGGCACTTTTGATGCTCCGCTGTGGCTCTTCAGTCTATCCATGAGTTCTGTGTTTACAGGCATGCTTTCTTTCTTTCTTTCTTTCTTTCTTTCTTTCTTTCTTTCTTTCTTTCTTTCTTTCTTTCTTTCTTTATTTATTTACTGACTGACTGACTGACTGACTGACTGACTGACTGACTTATTTATTTACTTACTTACTTACTTACTTACTTACTTACTTACTTACTTACTTATTTACTTACTTACTTGTTTATTTATTTATTTACTTACTTACTTACTGATTTATTTACGTGTTTATTTATTTATTTATTTATTTACTTACTTACATACTGACTGACTGACTGACTGACTGACTGACTGACTTATGTATTTATTTATTTATTTATTTATATTTCCAAAAATTTTTTGAACGTATTTTGAATGAAAGAGAAACTTTCTTTAATCAAATTGACATTTAAAAAAGGTATTTTTATTATTATTATTTTGAAAAATAATTATTTATTTATTTAAAAAAACAACAACATTTATTTAAGTCAGCATAAGAAGCCCCGGAAATTGTCAGGTCTATCTGCACACATGCTCTCGATCACAGACAGTCCAAAGAAATCTTCCTCGTGCGAGATGCTTTTTGGATCTGGTGAAGCTGAGAAGAGGAACACGGAGGAACACGAGTAACCCGCCGTGTTTGTGATCGGTCTAAACGTAGATCTGACGGGATGGTAGAGAGGCTGTGTGACCGGCTGCAGAGTGTTTTTACTCAAGCTGTTCAGTAAACACTTACAAAAGAAAGCTCATACATTTTCCCTCCTTGTTGAAGGCAGCAGAGAAAAAAAAAAGCCACAGGTTACGTTTCTCCTCCTCCTGTTTAAAAGCCCCTTTATTGCAAGTGTCTCACGCGGCTTACAGGCCGCTCGTTTTTCACACTCCTCCCTCACTGCTGTGCTTTATTAGATCGTTAAAGGAGTTGCTATAGAGATGCATGACTAGAGTAAAAACTCAGTGTGTGTGTGTGTGTGTGTGTGTGTGTGTGTGTGTGTGTGTGTGTGTGTGTTGAGATGAAGCAGGAGGAGACGACCTGCCGTTACTGCGGCGTGAGCTACCTGATCCTGCACGAGTTCCAGCGTCTGCAGGAGCGCCTCAGGGAGGTGGAGAGAGAGCTGGAGAGAGAGCGAGGGAGTGTGGAGAGAGAGAGAGAGAGCAGAGAGAAGCTACAGCGCTCACAGGTTCAGCTGGAGGGGATCACAGCAGCCAATCAGCTGTACAAGGACAGGTGAGAGTTCTACACACTCATCTAAACTCTACACGCTCCTCTACACACTCATCTAAACTCTACACGCTCCTCTACACACTCATCTAAACTCTACACACTCATCTACACACTCATCTAAACTCTACACACTCCTCTACACACTCATCTAAACTCTACACACTCCTCTACACACTCCTCTACACACTCCTCTACACACTCATCTAAACTCTACACACTCCTCTACACACTCCTCTACACACTCATCTAAACTCTACACACTTCTCTACACACTCCTCTACACACTCCTCTACACACTCATCTAAACTCTACACACTCCTCTACACTCTACACACTCCTCTACACACTCCTCTACACACTCCTCTACACTCTACACACTCCTCTACACACTCCTCGACACACTCCTCTACACTCTACACACTCCTCTACACTCTACACACTCCTCTACACACTCATCTAAACTCTACACACTCCTCTACACACTCCTCTACACACTCATCTAAACTCTACACACTCCTCTACTCACTCCTCTATACACTCATCTAAACTCTACACACTCCTCTACACACTCCTCTACACTCTACACACTCCTCTACACACTCCTCTACACACTCCTCTACACTCTACACACTTCTCTACACACTCCTATACACTCTACACACTCCTCTACACTCCACACACTTCTCTACACACTGCTTTTTATAAAGGCTGTTGCATGACCCGATGGTCCCAACAACTAGTAACAAGTAAAAATTACCATTGTTCACAGACCAGTCACCTAAAACCATTTTTCCCAGTAACTAGTCTTCAAAGAAAATATCCCTTCTTCATGCAACATGGTAATATGCAAATGATCATGCCTATTCAATACATATGCAAATTAGTGGTTACATTTCTGTCAACTTCCAGCAACCGTTAGAGCAGACGTTAACAAGTTTCTCCTGAAACACTTTGGCAACTGACTGCTCTCCCAGGCAGCAGGAAGGTCCGCGTGGGACTTACTGTAAGAGCTCAACCTCATCACAGTAACACGACCGTGCAGCCAGATACCACTAGAGACGCTCCAGGAGTCGGTTAGAAACTGCGTCTACAAGCGAAACTCTGCTCACACAGTGAAACTGCATTTAGGAAGTTCAGGCTGAGATGAAACTGACACGATTTACACTCTCAGCACCGTCGATCGGTCAAGACGTCTTAAGATTCGCACCGGATTACAGCGACGATACGGCCGACGCGATCATTTTAGACACGCAGCGTGAATGATGCTAAACTTACAGCTGTTAGCGTCTATCACTTGTTATCTCTAAGCACTAATTTCTACAGGAAACTGAAAGATGGAGGATTGAGACAGAGGCTTTGGTCATTTTCTTTGTTTGTGCAAGATGAAGCAGAAATGAATCTGACTGTAACTTTAAAATGTCACGTACCCGATAACCGAACTACAGCTCGCTCTCCTGGCACGCAAGGAAATATCGAAAGAAATAATTAGCTCCGTGACCTAAAATCTCATATTTTCACCTCATATTTTATACACAGCTCAAACAGCGTGATCGTTTTTTATTTATTTATTTATTTATTTTTATGCTTTTTCCACAGAATAATTTAGACCATAAAGTTCTGGATTTTTTTTATTTTTTTTTTTATGCGTTTTTAAAATGCAAGCCATAACCAGCGTGTTGGGTTTTTACTTCTCGTATTGAGTGTACAGGAAACCCTCTGTGAAGAAAAACAGTAACTTTGTTCTCACGTTCCTCAACCTTCACTTCACACACCTCTAACAAACCGCCAACACATAAAGCGTCAATCACGTCAGAGAGAGACACGTCCGGCACGTCCACGTGAGCTCGGCGGTCCAAATAAACACATTTCACGGGTTTTGAACACCGTCATGTGGTGTGATAGTCTGAACAGGGAGAGAGCGTGGTTTTAAACCCTAATACTCCACTCAGGTCAGAATGACCTACTTCAAAACAAGTGCGCTTTATTCCAACATGAGACGTTTTGCTCATAAACACTTTTTTTTTCTTTTTTAAAGATTCAGAAGTCAATTTGACCTGAAAGCCTGATGAAATATGTGTTATAAATGACTAGTAAAGTCATTGCAACACAAATAATAACTCTTAATGTATCCCAAATGTTAAGTGTTTTAAAAAAAAAAAAGCCTGTTATTTGTGATCAGGAGAATGTTCTAGAAGAATTAAAACAGATCCCAGGCAGGTCACTCTCTCACTCACTCATGTTCTACCGCTTATCCGTACTACCTCGGGTCACGGGGAGCCTGTGCCTATCTCAGGCGTCATCGGGCATCAAGGCAGGATACACCCTGGACGGAGTGCCAACCCATCACAGGGCACACACACACACTCTCATTCACTCACACAATCACACACTACGGACAATTTTCCAGAGATGCCAATCAACCTACCATGCATGTCTTTGGACCGGGGGAGGAAACCGGAGTACCCGGAGGAAACCCCCGAGGCACGGGGAGAACATGCAAACTCCACACACAAGGTGGAGGTGGGAATCTAACCCCCAACCCTGGAGGTGTGAGGCGAACGTGCTAACCACTAAGCCACCGTGCCCCCCCCATCCCGGGCAGGTATTTAAAAAAAAAAAAAAAAAAAAGATGGAAAACTCGTTTTTTGTTCATTTTACTCTTGTGTTTTTACCGTCACTGCTAACAGCTAGCTGACTAGCTAACAGACCGGGGTTGCGTTTTGCTACGTGGGATTTAAGATCATTATTTATACACTTATGGAATCGCTCGTTCCCCGCCGGCTCCATGATCAGGTGATTTCTGCATTCAGGTGGAAAAAGGTTTATTCGTTTTTTTCCCATCGGTACATAAAGTTCAGCGAGAACGTTTTATACTCTACACACCACAACGTAAGATGTTCGGTTCGGTTCGGTAAGGTTCGGTTCCACACTGAACACAATACCCCAAAAAGAAAAAAAAAAATAACAGGCAAACAAACAAAACCTTGGCTGAGAGCCGTAAACATCTGAAACAACAAACCTGAAACATCACAGACGTCATGCTAACATGGAGACCATGGAGGACGTGCTAAATAAACAATTAGATGATTATATAAATAATTGTGTATCACATCCCGTGGATATTTTTGAGGATTATCTCCAGCACACACACACACACACATCTAATTTCTACAGCTCTACATTCTGTGCCTCATACAGTTGGCAGCTCATGTCTACAACAACTCCGCAACTCAGTAGCACATGCCGTGTTTGATTCACTTCTTGCAGGTGAGTCGACTCCGAGTCGATTCACTTTCTCACTAGGGTTCACTCGGAAGCAGGACCAGCTCTCTGAGATTCTGGAGAACTCGGACACAAAGCACACGTAAATCTGCATATGTCTAACTTAGTCTACTTAGTCTAACATATGTCAGGCTTCAGCCAGCCTGCTGCAGCACACACACACACACACACACACACACTCACACACACATACTCACTTGCACACACACATACTTGTTAACCACACGTCGTGTGTGTGTATGTGTGTGTGTGTGTGCAAGTGTGTGTGAGAGAATGTAAATAACTGAGTGTGTCTTTGCTAGTGTATGCACAGGTATGTCTGTCTGCTTAGGTGTGGGAACTAACTTTGTAATCAGGTGCAACCAGACAGCATTGAGATGATGAGTGTGTAGCTGAGGTCGTCTCCACCCTGGAACTGTGAAACAATTAGTGTGTGAGTCAGCGTGTGAGAGGTGCACGTACCTGCATCTGCTGCGGTGTGTGACGCTGAAGTATAATTATACCTCCCCGGCAATCATGTGTCTGATATAACCTCTCCGGGACAACACCGTCCAGAAGACAGGAATCTAGGACACGCCAGACATGTGTGTGTGTGTGTGTGTGTGTGTGTGTGTGTGTTTGAGGTATAATTACGATGTTGATAGCACATTCGTGTAATACTATGTCTGAGCTTTAAAAAGCAACAACATTCAGTGAACTACATAAGCTCCTATATGTCTGTCTTAGTTCTCTAAGATAAGTGCTTTTTGTTTTGTTTTTTTTTACACTCCATCCCCTCATTTCAGGATGATGACGATGATGATGATGGGGGTGGTATGAATTAGACGTCTATAATTACATACATGGCAAACAGGTTTTAAAAAAAAAAAAAAAGGCTTGTTTGTATGGCTGTGTGACTCAGAGACATGACGATGAACCCATTTAGCACATCTCAAAAATTCACAAGACAAGAGGAAGGTGAAAGGGTGAGACGGACGGACGGACGGACGGACGGACGGACATACAGACAAAGCTATAGTCAAAGCGAGGCGAGGTCAAACAAGGGCATGTCATGAATTTGGGCCTCTAGTGTTTTTCCTTTGACATGCTAAAAAATGACAGATATAAATGCTGAACATCTGGACAGCACCTGACTACATCCCTGTGTGTCCACAGACAGACAGACAGACAGATGTACAGGCACATAGACAGACAGATGGACAGAAATCTTTACTGATCCTCATGCAGCACCTGACTTCATCCCTGTGTGTTAATAGACAAACAGACAGACAGACAGACAGAAAGACACATAGACAGAGAGACAGACTTAAAGACAGCATCACTGCATTATGGTTTCCCAAGCAGCACCTGATTACATCCCTATGTGCTGATACACAGATAGACACACATAGACAGACAGGCAGACACATAGACAGACAGACAGACACATAGACAGACAGACACATAGACAGACAGACAGACACATAGACAGACAGGCAGACACATAGACAGACAGGCAGACACATAGACAGACAGACAGACACATAGACAGACAGACAGACACATAGACAGACAGACAGACACATAGACAGACAGACAGACACATAGACAGACAGGCAGACACATAAACAGACAGGCAGACACATAGACAGACAGACAGACACATAGACAGACAGGCAGACACATAAACAGACAGGCAGACACATAGACAGACAGACAGACACATAGACAGACAGACAGACACATAGACAGACAGGCAGACACATAGACAGACAGACAGACACATAGACAGACAGGCAGACACATAAACAGACAGGCAGACACATAGACAGACAGACAGACACATAGACAGACAGGCAGACACATAGACAGACAGGCAGACACATAGACAGACAGACAGACAGGCAGACACATAGACAGACAGACAGACACATAGACAGACAGGCAGACACATAGACAGACAGGCAGACACATAGACAGACAGGCAGACACATAGACAGACAGACAGACACATAGACAGACAGGCAGACACATAGACAGACAGACAGACACATAGACAGACAGGCAGATATATAGATAGACAGACAGACACATAGACAGACAGGCAGATATATAGATAGACAGACAGACAGACATGTAGACAGACAGGCAGACACACAGACAGATAGACAGACACATAGACAGACAGGCAGACACATAGACAGACAGGCAGACACATAAACAGACAGGCAGACACATAGACAGACAGACAGACAGGCAGACACATAGACAGACAGACAGACACATAGACAGACAGGCAGACACATAGACAGACAGGCAGACACATAGACAGACAGGCAGACACATAGACAGACAGGCAGACACATAGACAGACAGGCAGACACATAGACAGACAGGCAGATATATAGATAGACAGACAGACACATAGACAGACAGGCAGATATATAGATAGACAGACAGACAGACATGTAGACAGACAGGCAGACACACAGACAGATAGACAGACACATAGACAGACAGGCAGACACATAGACAGACAGGCAGACACATAAACAGACAGGCAGACACATAGACAGACAGACAGACAGGCAGACACATAGACAGACAGACAGACACATAGACAGACAGGCAGACACATAGACAGACAGGCAGACACATAGACAGACAGGCAGACACATAGACAGACAGACAGACACATAGACAGACAGGCAGATATATAGATAGACAGACAGACACATAGACAGACAGGCAGATATATAGATAGACAGACAGACAGACATGTAGACAGACAGGCAGACACACAGACAGATAGACAGACACATAGACACGGCAGACAGATATAAAGACAGCATTGCTGATTCCCATGCAGCACCCGATTACATCCCTATGTGCCGATACATGGATAGACAGACAGACAGACACATAGACAGATAGGCAGAAACATAGATAGACAGACGGTCACATAGATAGATAGACAGACAGACAGACATGTAGACAGACAGGCAGATATAAAGACAGCATTGCTGATTCCCATGCAGCACCTGATTACATCCCTATGTGCCGATACATAGACAGACAGACGGACAGACAGACAGACAAACAGACACGTAGACAGACAGGCAAATACATAGATAGACAGACAGACAGACAGACAGACAGACAGACAGAAAAACTTGACTGATCCCCAGGGTAAAATTCAGGAATATCACTGTGTCTTATTCAGCTACAAATACTGCTATGACTATGAGGTGCTCTATTTACTTTCTTTTCTGTTCTCACTCATTATTAGCTGGTATCACTGTGATTGACAGGAGAGAGAGAGAGCATGCCCCTCCCACTCAGAAAGCACGGGCAGTTGACGCTCACGCTCTCCCGATAAGCCGTCGTCATGATTTAAACGGTAAGCGAGTCGACGCTACAGCATGCCTTAAATAATCAAACAACTTCTGTTATCGCCGCCGCCTGTCGTCCTCCCCGAATTTTCACTTCCACCCGTCCATCTGTGTCCTCACACCCTCGTGTTCACGACTGACAGCCGCGTGACGCGAAGAAGCTCGACGTAAAATTCAACAGCAAACATTTCTCTCAGCGCTCGCGACGACGAAAAGCACAGAGCAGAGGGAGAAGTGTGTGACAGTTGAGACTCCTCTCAGCCTCACAAAGCAGAGTTAAAAAAAAACTCGTACTCATAGTGAAACTTGATGTGTTGCTTGTGGTGCCAGCAGACTGCTGAGAAATTATCTAGCAACTGTTTGTACAGGGAAGGAAGAAAAAGAAGGGCATTGATCATTTATCTGTGGTTTTCACCCCGTTTCAAAACATCCAGCGTCTTTTTATTTGTTCTAGTCACACGGAGGCCGTGTTTTATTTCACCGCTACAACGTTTTGAAAATCTTTTTCATTCGTGCAAAAGAACTTCTGCAAAAAAAATAAAGAATCGAATCTCTCGGGCATCATAAATATCGGCACCTGCTAGAGTAACGTGCACCAGTGAATAACACGAGTAATAATCTGTCTGGTTTAATACTGCAGTTAGAGCATTAATGTCTGTGTTACATCTACTGTACAAAGAGCCTGTTCGCTTCTCCAGACGTTCCACAGACAGACGACGTGCGAAGACGTTTTGCACCGTGTCTCAACTCACTCACTCACTCACTCACTCACTCACTCACTCACTCACTCACTCACTCACTCACTCATTATCTACCACTTATCCGAACTACCTCGGGTCACGGGGAGCCTGTGCCTATCTCAGGCGTCATCGGGCATCAAGGCAGGATACACCCTGGACGGAGTGCCAACCCATCACAGGGCACACACACACACACACTCTCATTCACTCACGCAATCATACACTACGGACAATTTTCCAGAGATGCCAATCAACCTACCATGCATGTCTTTGGCCCGGGGGAGGAAACCGGAGTACCCGGAGGAAACCCCCGAGGCACGGGGAGAACATGCAAACTCCACACACACACAAGGTGGAGGCGGGAATCGAACCCCCAACCCTGGAGGTGTGAGGCGAACGTGCTAACCACTAAGTCACCGTGCTCCCCCCCATAGACGATTTTGGATCCTCTTCCTTTGTGCAGAACCTTACACTCTACTTTATATTTGAGGATTTGATCTCGGACCCAAACCTGCTTTGGTCCGAGATCAAATCCTCAAATATAAAGTAGAGTGTAAGGTTATAACCCTAAGTGTAAGGTTTAACTATAAATATCTAAGTTCACGATCCGGTGTTGAGTTCTACAGCGTAACCTTTTGTGTGTAGTGTTTTGCTCATACAAACGACTCCTCTGGTTCTCGGTAAGGGTGGCAATACTTTTGGGCCGTATGTTCAGGGTTATGTGTGTTTATTTTGATTGCGTTGCATGTGATGCATGTGTGTGTGTGTGTGTGTGTGTGCAGCTGTGTGTGCAGCTGTGTGTGTGTGTGTATCTGTGGTTGTGATGTAGGTGCAGCAGCCTGGATGTGTCTCAATGTAGGTGCTGTGGCGGTTTCTCATTTCCGTATCGACCATTTATAAGACGTGGGAAACTCGCAGTGTGACTGTGCCATGCACGCAATCACTCAGTGTGAGTGTGTGTGTGTGAGTGTGTGAGTGTGTGAGAAAGCCACTCGTAATGGTGACCACGAGAGCATGCCAGTGTGCGTGAGTGAATGTATGTCAGTGACTGGGTTAGAACATAGATGTTGTGTGACTCAATGATAAACATGCACACACATCTACACACACATCAATACACACACATCAATACACACACATCTACACACACACATCAATACACACACAGCTACTCACACACCCGCACACACACACACTCCATTTGTGGTTTTTAAAGGAAGTGGAAGTGGGCACAACGTGGGCGCTCTGTTGTTCTCCACATGATTTAAACGAACATCCGTTTGCTCGCTCTCTCTCTCACACACTCACACACACTCTCACACACACTCTCACACACACACATACTTAATATTCCACATAAGAGGAAGTAGAGAGACAATCACAGTTTTTGTCTGTTGCATCAAAGCATCAAAGTGATTGAATTTAATCTGTCGATGTTTGAGTGTCTGTGTGTGTGTGTGTGCGTGTGTGTGTGCGTGTGTGTGTGCGTGTGTGTGTGCGTGTCTGTGTGTGCGTGTCTGTGTGTGTGTATGTGTATGTGTGTGTGTGTGCCTGTGTATCTGTGTGTGCATGTGTGTGTCTGTGTGCGTCTGTGTGTGTTTGTGTGTGTGTCTGTGTGTGTCTGTGTATCTGTGTGTGTCGTGTGTGTGTGCGTGTGTGTGTGTGCGTGTCTGTGTGTGTGTTTATGTGTGTGTGTGCCTGTGTATCTGTGTGTGCGTGTGTGTGTCTGTGTGCGTCTGTGTGTGTTTGTGTGTGTGTCTGTGTGTGTGTCTGTGTATCTGTGTGTGTGTGTGTGTACAAGTGTGTGTGTGTCTGTGTTTGTGTGTCTGTGTGTGTACATGTGTGTGTGTATATGTGTGTGTGTGTCTGTGTGTACGTGTGTGTGTGTGTGTGTGTGTGTGTGTGTGTGTACGTACATGTGTCTGTGTGTGTACATGTGTGTGTGTCTGTGTGTGTACGTGTGTGTGTGTACATGTGTGTGTGCGTGTGTCTGTGTGTGTGTGTACATGTGTGTGTGTGTGTGTGTGTTTGTGTCTGTGTGTGTATTTGTGTGTGTGTGTACATGTGTGTGTACACATGTGTGTGTACACATGTGTGTGTGTGTACATGTGTGTGTGTGTGTGTGTGTGTGTGTGTACATGTGTGTGTACGTGTGTGTGTACATGTGTGTGTGTATGTGTGTGTGTGTGTACATGTGTGTGTGTGTGTGTGTGTGTGTGTGTACATGTGTGTGTGTGTGTGTGTGTGTACATGTGTGTGTACATGTGTGTGTACATGTGTGTGTGTGTACATGTGTGTGTGTAAATGTGTGTGTGTGTGTGTGTGTACATGTGTGTGCGTGTGTGTGTGTGTGTATGTGTATGTGTACATGTGTGTGTACATGTGTGTGTACATGTGTGTGTGTGTACATGTGTGTGTGTACATGTGTGTGTGTGTGTGTGTGTGTGTGTGTGTGTACATGTGCGTGTGTGTGTGTGTGTGTGTGTATACATGTGTGTGTGTGTGTACATGTGTGTGTGTGTGTGTGTACATGTGTGTGTGTGTACATGTGTGTGTGTGTGTGTGTGTGTGTGTGTGTGTACATGTGTGTGTGTACATGTGCGTGTGTGTGTGTGTGTGTACATGTGCGTGTGTGTGTGTGTGTGTGTGTGTGTGTGTGTGTGTGTGTGTGTGTGTGTACATGTGTGTGTGTACATGTGCGTGTGTGTGTGTGTGTGTGTACATGTGCGTGTGTGTGTGTGTGTGTGCGTGTGTGTGTGTGTGTGTGTGTGTGTGTGTACACTAGCAGTGCCCTCCATAGCCTTCTGATTTGGTTAAATCATTTCTGACAGCTGTAATTAGCCAGCGACGTGTGTGTGTGTGTAATGATGCCAGAGTCGAGCTTTCACCCAAACCAATTGAGAGAGATGAACCAGATGTGTCAGGAGCCGCGCAGCCGGAACCTTCTGGAACATTACGAGCCGGGCGCAAAAGTCCAGATGTGTTTATTTCAGCAGGAGAATTATAATCGCTCATCACTAATGTAAACCTTCTTAATGAATTAACACGGAACTCAGCATGAAGAGACTCCATGAGTACTGACACTCCTCAGAGAAATAACATAATGCTGCTTTTCATAAATATTGGCACCCTCCTGTTGTTGGATGTGCGGTTTGTATATCTCTCTGTTAGACCTTAACAGCTCAGAGACATTTGTACAACATGTCACACTTCTTTAAGCTTCACTACATGTGTGTGTGTGGACACAAAAGGTCTCCAGCTGGAAACTCCAGTGAGGCTTCATGACCTTCAGAAGCTGAAGATCGTATTTGATGCCACACTTCCAGACAGTTTGCTGTAATCAAGGGTGATGTAGCAGAGCTACAGTATATGGGCAAAAGTTTGTGCACCCCTGATCATCTCTACTTCTTTTTTCTTCTCTTCTCTTCTCTTCTCTTCTCTTCTCTTTTCTTATCTTCTCTTTTCTTAGATGTAGATGTCGAATAAGCATAAAGTCAGTTTTGCACATACTTTTGCCAATATATATAATATCTCTCTCTCTCTCTCTCTCTCTCTCTCTCTCTCTGTCTCCCTCTCGCTCTCTCTCTCTCTCTATGTCTCTCTGTCTCTCTTTCGCTCTCTCTGTCTCTCTCTCTCTCTCTCTCTCTCTCTCTCTCTATGTCTCTCTTTCGCTCTCTCTCTCTCTCTCTCTCTCTCTCTCTCTCTCTCTCTCTCTCTCTCTCTCTCTCTCTCTCTCTCTCTCTCTCTCTCTTGATGGTTGTTCTCACTTGTGAAGTTGTGTAATTTTGCATGCTGTCATATGTCATACGCTTAATGCATCTTGCTCTGACTTGACAGCTGTAATTGGGGCCACAGTTGATATGATGACAGAAACATGTGCGTCTGTGTGTGTGTGTGTGTGTGTGAGTGTGAGTGTGTGTGTGTGTGTGTGAGTTTTGAATGCTACAAAAAAAGAGCACATTCGGGACTTGAAGGAAGCTTAGTGTTGTAATTAGATTTCATTAACGCTGTTATTTCTCTGCCTTCCTCTTGTTACCATTAGCAACCAGGCAAACAGAAGGAGTGTGGGTAGGGGCTGGCAGTGTGTGTGTGTGTGTGTGTGTGTGTGTGTGTGTGTGTGTGTGTGTGTGTGTGTGTGTGTGTGTGTGTGTGTACAAGTGTGCTGCTGGGTAACGGCACAGTCATGTCCGTGA
>NC_083468.1:26034163-26036663 GCF_030014155.1 Tachysurus vachellii
GTAATAATTGTATAATAAAGTGTCATTTAAACTGTAATAACAAATGATCGAATTCCACTCAGCGTGTAATCGTTCCCTTGAGCTAACACTTAAGCGTCGTGGCCAGAGCCGATCCTGACCTCCCTGGGGCCCTAAGCAAAATTCTGCTAAGGGGCCCTCCTACCTGACCCATGAGCCATGTAAACCATTTGCCACACATTCACACTTGACACCCCACTGCTCCCACTACAAACCTCCCTCCTTTTACAAAAGTTTGCTCCATCACTCGGTCAAAGAGTAAAACAATACAGAATTGAATGAGGTTTAAACAAATCTTTATTAAATGGAATATTTTAAATAGAATTTTGAGTTGAATATTAGCAATTGAATTTAAAGTGAATATTAACATTATCTTAATAATAAAATATAACAAAAAATATATATAATAATAAAAATTATATATATATATATATATATATATATATATATATATATATATATATATATATATATATATATATATATATATATATATATATAGGGGGGCACGGTGGCTTAGTGGTTAGCACGTTCGCCTCACACCTCCAGGGTTGGGGTTCGATTCCCACCTCCGCCTTGTGTGTGTGGAGTTTGCATGTTCTCCCCGTGCCTCGGGGGTTTCCTCCGGGTACTCCGGTTTCCTCCCCGGTCCAAAGACATGTATGGTAGGTTGATTGGCATCTCTGGAAAATTGTCCGTAGTGTGTGATTGCGTGAGTGAATGAGAGTGTGTGTGTGCCCGATGCCCGATGACGCCTGAGATAGGCACAGGCTCCCCGTGACCCGAGGTAGTTTGGATAAGCGGTAGAAGATGAATGAATGAATGAATTTATATATATATACACAGATGTTGCTGTAAAGCGCGCGTGTCATTACGTGCACGATTACACGCGCATATGAATGCGCAGCGCGGTTATCGAGCTCCCGTTTATAAACACCGTTGCTCTTGGGCGTTTATTCACGCGAATGTTAATGCAATACATTGTTGTGTGACAGGCAGACAGGCCAAGAGATGCACTGTCAGCACTGCACAGTTAATTTAGCTAGTCAGATAGAGACTAGAGACAGAATCACATCAACTTAACTTTACTGTTATTTGCTCTTGCTGACAACAAACTTGAAGCGAACACAAGTTTACCTGATTGCTGTTCTCGCATTTCACTCTCATTTTGTTTCTTTTTTCTCTTTTCATGGCCATATGGATAGCTCCGCTTCATATTGTCATCTACACAGTAAACATTAACACGCGCTGTAAAACGAGGGGAGGCGGGGCCTTGCGTAATTTGCGGGGCCCTACGCAACTTGCGTAGTGAGCGTATAGGGCCGATCGGCTCTGGTCATGGGTCTGATTCACACCTTTCGATGTCAGGAAACTCGTCCAGAGGTGTGAATGAGTGGGAAACTGCAGCGATGTGAGAGTAGATACGTGGAGACACAGACCTGCACTCTGTTCACGTGTGTATACACGAGTCAGGTTATCAGATAGCAGCGTGTCACGATGCTCAGAAGAAAAAAAACGTTAGCTGTAGTAGCAACAACAACATCTGAAACACGTCTGTAACGAGCGCTCGCTAACGTCCCTCGAATTACACCGTCGTCTCCTTCGTCTGATACGATACGAGAGATTTTCATCTTTTGTCTGGAATCTTTTCTTTTTCTCTTTAAATGCTTTCATGTTTGCTTTAAAAAAACTCTTTTTTAAAATGAAGATCGATCGGTGTTCGAAAATGAACGTTTGCTTTCTCGTACTGTTCATTTTTTGTTTTTTTCTGACGTCTGACATTTTAATCCTGAAAAATCAAACACACTTACACTTTCTTTTCTCAGGGCTGTGAGGACACTGTAGCATGTGAAATTGTCTTGAGTGAAAGAAAAGTAGGCAGGAAGGCAGGTAGGTGGGTGGATGGGTGGGTGGGTAGGTAGGTAGGTAGAATGTTTCCACCCTGTCGTGCCTGAGAGATGTTGTACAGTCCAAAGGGGACAAAAGAGTTCTTGTCAGTCTTGTCTGACAGAGAGAGCAGTCTGACACTGAACACACTCCTCAGTCTGGTGAATATCTGTACAAAAGATGGAGGGTGTTGTCCAGGATGGAGAGCAGTCTGTCCAGAGTCACCAACCACAGAACCTGTTCTCCTCACCAGTCTGTCCAGTGGAGCTGCATGATTCTTCTTTACATTTGTAAAGCTCTAATTATGCCTTTTAAATAGAACAGAATTCATCTCAAGGCACCAACACACACACACACACACACACACACACGCACACACATTACCCTTCTTTTGTACCACTTGTACTCTTCAGGATTTTTGGGTTTGTTTGTTTATTTCCAGCTATTAAACAGCAGTCCCTGACGTGTACTAGTGGTCCTTCAGGTCCGATTACACTTTAAGTGACGTGACGTGACGTGACATACGGCTAAGTACGGTGACCCATACTCAGAATTCGTTCTCTGCATTTAACCCATCCAAAGTGCAGACACACAC
>NC_083468.1:26041663-26054163 GCF_030014155.1 Tachysurus vachellii
GCTAGGGATGACAGAAAAGGACAGATGAAAGGGAATGAGTAAAATAGAAACCGGAGATGAGAGGTTGAGAAACTTAACAATGACAGGGCACCACACACACACACACACACACACACACACACACACACACACACAGTTCTTTTGAATTCCTTTCCATACTAAACACGAGTTATTCCAGCACCATTTGATCGTAATTAAAACTTTACACCTCATACACCAACAAACTCGCTGCTGCTCTCAGACTACTACTAAAACTACTAAAGAAAAAAAAACAGTAAAACAAATAAATAAAATAAGAGGAAAAAAAAAAAGTTGACTCGTCTGTTTGTTTGTGTGTGTTGTTTTGTTCTGGTTTCCGTGTGAGTTCACCAGGCTGCGCTTTTCTTTTCTTTTTTTTTTCATCTCTTTATGTAAATGTTCCATTCGTTCCAAACGAATTTTCCATGTCAGATTTTGTACATGAAGTTGACATGGAAAAAAGAACAGATCCATTAAATGAAGGTCCAAAAAAAAATACAGAAAGGAAATAAAACAGAACCTGAACCAGCAGGATTCCCTCTCGTGTGTGTGTTGCCTAGTAATATATCCACTGATTAGTTACGGTTGTGGAACATTTCATGAAACAAGTTATCTCCGTTTTCTTCAGCAGCCTATCAGCAGTCTTCTGAGTAACACAGAACCAATCAACATGCGAATCCGGAGTGATTGACAGATGTTTTGAACTTCTTTTACCTTCGCCATCTCACGTTAGTCTCGTCTCGTCTCTCGGCTCTCTTTCTGCACCGATGACACAGTCCATCAGTGCTGATTACACCACTGTGTACCGAGCGCTCAAATCTCATTGGTCAGGAATTGTGCTCTTTTTTTTTTTCATCCGTCACAGCGTGACCAATATGTTTATATAAATGCGTTATCGTTTCTATAGCAACAGCTCATTCGCAGCGACGTGTACCGTAGACGCTGTGTATCATCTAAGACTAATAATAGGTAGATTAAAGGTGTGTGGTGTGGTGAAGAGCTCCAGCTGTGTGGGAGTCAAAGCAACAGCAGATGGAAGAGCTTCACAATCAGCACACACACACACACACACACACACACACACACACATACGCACACGCACACAAAATGACCTCCACTTTCAGAAGCTCTTTCAGAGTTCTTTCATCAACTCATCAAATGATTTCTTTTGAGGACACAAAAGAACGTGTGATGGACTTTGAATCAAGATCTTTGGCCTTAACCCCCAGAATGCGCCTCACATGTCTATACGTGTGTGTGTGTGTGTGAGTGTGTGTGAGTGTGAGCGAGTTCCACAGCTTGTCTTCATTCCAGCGCTTTATATCGAACATGTGTGAAGCTTTACCGTGCGTGTTTTCATGTGCGCGAATTCCAGACGCTGACTCTGCTGCCTTCGCCAAATTGTTTGCCAGTGACGTTTATATGATCTCATTAGTGCTGCCATGAGCCCGAATCAAACCCAGCAGTGACCCAGAGATACACAACACGCCAGCGGTTTACATTACTGTACCATATGTGTCACAGGTAATTTTCCCTGAGAAGACACACACACACACACACACACGGTCAGATAGTGACGGCTTTTCAGTTTAAAACAATACAGAACAATGATCAGAACAATGATCAGTTTGTGTCCACACACGTTTCCGTTCCCTGCTGAGGATAAACAGAAGGTCTGATGTATAGTAACAGGAGCTGTAACGTAACAGTACGGAGGAACTCTAACGACTAACAGCCCTCGCTGTTCTTTCTGATATTATGGAAAATACTACGTAATATATTTACTTATACACGTCCATATATGTATGTTTCCCCCCAAACTATTTATACTATTTAACGTGGAACACAATATACAGAACAGATCGAACTACACGAAAGGCTTGCGGTCTCACTCCGTGCCACGCTGTTATAGGAAACGTTATGGAGGAGTCTTTTGTTTCTCTTTTTCTTTGTCAAAGGTTACGTATTTTATCGATTAAAACGCTATTATTTTGTATCCGCCGCCTTTAACGGTGTGGAACGTCCCCAAAACACGCTATCGCTTTCTTCCGTACGTGTCAAATAAACCCTTCTGTCGCCCCATCGACATCTACGATTGTACACGTTTTTTAATCCCTCAGAAGGAGCGGTTGCTATAGAAACGATAAGGTATGAGAACCAGGGCATTCAATAGAATTAACACCTGCTGACCAATCAAAATGGAGAACACAACAACGCTGGTGTTATAAGGATGTATGAGAACTTTGTGTGACGCTGTGTTACGTCCGTGCTTACAGGAAGGGCAATAAAAATATTGGCACCCTTGGTATACAGGATGAAGTACAGCACTGTTGGATTTCTACACAAACCTTCTTTTGGAAAAGAATGATACAAAATAAATCATTTGTTAATTCATTAACAAATTCATCTGTAGTGCTGTATGTCTTTTAACAAGGAGTTAAAAAAGTAGCCTTATACGCTAGAGGCCGACCGGTGTGTGTGTGTGTGTGTGTGTGTGTGTGTGTGAGCATGTGGGTGTATAAAGCGTGTGAGTAGGTTGACGAGTGTATGTAGGCGTTTCTCGTGATTCTCCTCGTCGAGTCAATGTGTTCCCTCCTCCCCCTCCCACAGTCTGTCTCAAGACCTGAGGGAAAAGGAGGCGAGCTGGTTGTCATGCCAACACAGATGTGAGTCCCTGCAGCAGCAGCTGTTGACGTGGAAACGGAAGGAGGCGGAGACGAGGCAGGAACTGGAAGGAGCGACGAGGGAGGGTCAGAAGATAAGAGACGAGAGGTGCGCACACACCAAACCGCACGCACAAACACGTCAACACACATCAGTGCAGCAGGGGAAACTTTCGTTTTCTCAACCTGTCTTACTTCCTCTGTGTGTGTGAGTGTGTGTGTGTGTGAGTGTGTGTGTGTGTTGGGGCTTGTCCCAACCTGTCGGCTGTGTCTCCACACTGACACACCCGTCCTCTAGGCCCATAAAGGTGAGCCCCAGAGCAGCACAGCCACTGAAGCAAGCAAAATTCATAAAAACTCTCTCTCTCTCTCTCTCTCTCTCTCTCTCTCTCTCTCTCTCTCTCTCTCTCTCTCTCTCTCTCTCTCTCTCTCTTGCTCTCTCTCTCTCTCTCTCTCTCTCTCTCTCTCTCTCTCTCTCTCTCTCTCTCTCTCTCTCTTGCTCTCTCTCTCTCTCTCTCTCTCTCTCTCGCTCTCTCTCCCTCTCTCTCTCTCTCTCTCTCTCGCTCTCTCTCGCTCTCTCTCTCTCTCGCTCTCTCTCCCTCTCTCTCTCTCTCTCGCTCTCTCTCCCTCTCTCTCTCTCTCTCTCTCTCTCTCGCTCTCTCTCTCTCTCGCTCTCTCTCCCTCTCTCTCTCTCTCTCTCTCTCTCTCTCTCTCTCTCGCTCTCTCTCTCTCTCTCTCTCTCTCTCTCTCTCTCTCTCTCTCTCTCTCTCTCTCTCTCTCTCTCTCTCTCTCTCTCTCTTTCTCCCTCTCTCTCACACACACACTCACACACACTTTTCCTCCACCTGAACAGGATTAGTTCGGTGCACCGATGTTTTTTTTTAAAGCTCTCACCTCCTCCACCACACAGCCATTAAATTAACACAGGAGGAGTGAGTTCCTGTGGGAGGTTTTTATCTACGAACCCGTGATTGCATCCCATATTTTAACATGATGAAAATTCTTCTGGCAGAAATCTAGCGTTAAACGATTCATGAATCGAACTCGTTTATTCATCTGTTTAGTACTTGAAAGAATTAGATATAAGGGAGCTTCATACCTGGAGCTCTCACTTTGAACTTTAGGAATACTGTGGAAACGTGGGAACAAACATGGACGCTGGATGCTTTCCTCTCCTGATTTGCTGCCGGTACGGAGAGAAATATATAATGCGTGTACTGTATGTGATGTTGTATAGGGGGCACGGTGGCTTAGTGGTTATCACGTTCGCTTCACACCTCCAGGGTTGGGGGTTCGATTCCCACCTCCGCCTTGTGTGTGGAGTTTGCATGTTCTCGGGGGTTTCCTCCGGGTACTCCGGTTTCCTCCCCCGGTCCAAAGACATGCATGGTAGGTTGATTGGCATCTCTGGAAAATTGTCCGTAGTGTGTGATTGCGTGAGTGAATGAGAGTGTGTGTGTGTGTGCCCTGTGATGGGTTGGCACTCCGTCCAGGGTGTATCCTGCCTTGATGCCCGATGAGGCCTGAGATAGGCACAGGCTCCCCGTGACCCGAGGTAGTTCGGATAAGCGGTAGAAGATGAGAGAGTGAGTGAGTGATGTTGTATATAATAATAAAAGGGTCAGAGTTTTGAATGGTGGAAAGTGCAAGAAGGTTCAAGGTTTCCAACAAGGAAGTCCAAAAGCGTTCCTGATTCATGTAGTGATTCTCCTGCTGTCCGAGGTGTGGATCCGGGTGAGATTAGAGCGACCCGTTCAGTGTGGGTGGTCGGGAGATTCAGTTCATTATGGAAAAACAGACAGATGGATAGAAATTAATCACACAGGAGCACCTGGAACTGATGGAATAAATCCAGGTCCTGATCTAATCCCATCCAAACAAGGCTTTTGTCTGGTCAGGTCAGCGCTTGTTGAGTGTGTGTGTGTGTAGGTGTGTGTGTGTGTGTGTGTGTTCCAGTGCTTTCAGTTTCTTCTTCTGTTCCACCTGTTTTCCTGTCCTTTATTGGTCTCTAATTGCAACAATACCCACCTGTGTGTGTGTGTGTGTGTGTGTGTGTGTGTTTCAGTTGTTTCCCAGCTGTTGTTTGTTGTCAGTCTGGTCTCTCTTGTATCGTCACCCTTGTAGCCGTTTCTTTATGCATCAATGAATAGACCGCAGGGGCAAAGTGATCTTATTAGACACCGTTCTGTCTCCATTGTGTGTCTGTGTGTGTCTGTCTGTGTGTATGTGTGTGTGTGTGTGTATCTGTGTGTCTGTGTGTGTCTATCTGTCTGTTTGTGTTTGTTTGTGTCTGTGTGTGTATCTGTGTGTCTGTGTGTGTCTGTCTGTGTGTGTCTGTGTGTGTGTCTGTGTGTGTGTCTGTCTGTGTGTCTGTGTGTGTGTCTGTCTGTGTGTGTGTACATGTGTATGGGTGCTGTGTGCTTTTGTTGTATCCCAGTTGATTTCCTTGCAGTCTATGGGGTTCAACTCTGTCTCTCTCTCTCTCTCTCTCTCTCTCTCTCTCTCTCTCTCTCCCACTATCATTTCTCCAGCACACAAACACACTCACACACAGTCAATCAAACCAAATCAATCACTTTATCGTGTGTACATTATTCTCCACAGCCGTGCTGTGTAAGATACAAGTACACAAATCACAATGTACACAATAACACCTCAATACACACCTCATGGGGTGTATGGGGTATCTACTGTAGTTTATACTGGGGTGTATGGGGTATCTTCTGTAGTTTATACTGGGGTGTATGGGGTATTTACTGTAGTTTATACTGGGGTATAAGGGGTATCTGCTCTAGTTTATACTGGGGTGTATGGGGGTATTTACTGTAGTTTATACTGGGGTATAAGGGGTATTTACTGTAGTTTATACTGGGGTATATGGGGTATTTGCTGTAGTTTATACTGGGGTATATGGGGTATTTACTGTAGTTTATACTGGGGTATAAGGGGTATTTACTGTAGTTTATACTGGGGTATATGGGGTATTTAATGTAGTTTATACTGGGGTATAAGGGGTATTTACTGTAGTTTATACTGGGGTATATGGGGTATTTACTGTAGTTTATACTGGGGTATATGGGGTATTTACTGTAGTTTATACTGGGGTATATGGGGTATCTGCTGTAGTTTATACTGGGGTATATGGGGTATCTGCTGTAGTTTATACTGGGGTATATGGGGTATTTACTGTAGTTTATACTGGGGTATATGGGGTATCTGCTGTAGTTTATACTGGGGTATATGGGGTATCTGCTGTAGTTTATACTGGGGTATATGGGGTATTTACTGTAGTTTATACTGGGGTATATGGGGTATTTACTGTAGTTTATACTGGGGTATAAGTGGTATTTACTGTAGTTTATACTGGGGTATATGGGGTATTTACTGTAGTTTATACTGGGGTATATGGGGTATTTACTGTAGTTTATACTGGGGTATATGGGGTATCTGCTGTAGTTTATACTGGGGTATATGGGGTATCTGCTGTAGTTTATACTGGGGTATATGGGGTATTTACTGTAGTTTATACTGGGGTATATGGGGTATTTACTGTAGTTTATACTGGGGTATATGGGGTATTTGCTGTAGTTTATACTGGGGTATATGGGGTATTTACTGTAGTTTATACTGGGGTATATGGGGTATTTACTGTAGTTTATACTGGGGTATAAGTGGTATTTACTGTAGTTTATACTGGGGTATATGGGGTATTTACTGTAGTTTATACTGGGGTATATGGGGTATTTGCTGTAGTTTATACTGGGGTATATGGGGTATCTGCTGTAGTTTATACTGGGGTATATGGGGTATCTGCTGTAGTTTATACTGGGGTATATGGGGTATTTACTGTAGTTTATACTGGGGTATATGGGGTATTTACTGTAGTTTATACTGGGGTATAAGTGGTATTTACTGTAGTTTATACTGGGGTATATGGGGTATTTACTGTAGTTTATACTGGGGTATATGGGGTATTTACTGTAGTTTATACTGGGGTATATGGGGTATTTGCTGTAGTTTATACTGGGGTATATGGGGTATTTACTGTAGTTTATACTGGGGTATATGGGGTATTTGCTGTAGTTTATACTGGGGTATATGGGGTATCTGCTGTAGTTTATACTGGGGTATATGGGGTATCTGCTGTAGTTTATACTGGGGTATAAGGGGTATCTGCTGTAGTTTATACTGGGGTATATGGGGTATTTACTGTAGTTTATACTGGGGTATATGGGGTATCTGCTGTAGTTTATACTGGGGTATATGGGGTATTTACTGTAGTTTATACTGGGGTATATAGGGTATTTACTGTAGTTTATACTGGGGTATATGGGGTATCTGCTGTAGTTTATACTGGGGTATATGGGGTATTTACTGTAGTTTATACTGGGGTATATAGGGTATTTACTGTAGTTTATACTGGGGTATATGGGGTATCTGCTGTAATATTTGCTGTAGCTCATTTCTTCACTCCGCAGCATCAGACATCACTTTATTTATTTATATTTTTTACTGCTTTCAAAACAGGATGTAAAAACCCCCTTCTGGTTTCTCACTTATAGCCCAGCGGTAAACCACACACCATGACCTGACCTCTACATCTATACATACACAGGCTGTTTCACTGTCAGGTAGCACACACAACACAAAGATCCGCTTACAACACAATCTGAATGAATAGGTTAGGCTCCGCCCCCTGGATGAGCAGACACCAGGACTCACGTCTGTGGTAAAACCCTCACTTTATTGTTCTTGTTGTTGTTGTTGTTGTTTAAAAATAACAACAAGAACAATAAAGTGAGGGTTTTACCACAGACGTGAGTCACGGATCCTGAGGGCAGTTTGATGTTGTGACACTCCGTCTGTAAAGGATTGACGCTGTAGTTATACATATAATCTGCCCTGCTTGCGTAAGTTACCCCTTTACCCCCAGTCTGTTCACTAATTCATGATTGACAGGTATCAAGGTTTCACTAAATGTATGTTGTCTTAAAAACAACAAACCCTATATAGCTAAAAGTATGTGCACCCCCCTAACCACCGCAGCCACTTCCTCATTCAAACTGTTCCACAAAGTCAGGAGCACACAATTATCTAGAAAGTCTCTGTGTGCTGTAGTGTGACGATTACAATTTCCCTTCAGTGGAACTACAGTAAATACCCCATACACCCCAGTATAAACTAGAGCAGATACCCCTTATACCCCAGTATAAACTACAGTAGATACCCCATACACCCTGGTATAAACTACAACAAATTCCCCATATGCCCCAGTATAAACTACAGTAAATACCCCATACACCCCAGTATAAACTAGAGCAGATACCCCATACACCCCAGTATAAACTAGAGCAGATACCCCTTATACCCCAGTATAAACTACAGTAGATACCCCATACACCCCAGTATAAACTAGAACACCTTTGGGATGAACTGGAACTGGAGTCTCCTCAACATCCTGAACATCAGAATCTGATCTCACTGATGCTCTTGTAGAATGAGAAGAGAAGAGAAGAGAAGAGAAGAGAAGAGAAGAGAAGAGAAGAGAAGAGAAGAGTGCACAAGAAAAACAAATGGCTGTTAGGCTGTAGATGAACCTGATTATGGCGGTGCTGAGGTGGAAATGAGGTTAATCCATATAACTGAGCTTTGTTTGCTCAGAAGGTCAGCAGTTTATTGTGTGGCTTTGTGGAGCAGCTGATTTGGAGCTGTGGTCATGTGGAAGGCTTCACTGTAAACACACACACACACATTTCTGTGCAAACGAAAGAAGTCATCTAGGGCTAATAGTTTGAAATGTCCGTCTCATCGCTCTACATGGACCTCTGGGCGTAACACCGTGTACCATCTCTTTCTGGGAGAACACAGGACCATGAGAAACAGTACAGCATATAGTGAGGAACCAACACCTACATTGCTGGCCTGCTACGTATCGCACACACACCGCTCTTGTTTGTGGAAAAGGTTGCAGGGAGGTTGAGCTCGTACCCTGACAATGACACAACCAACCATGACTAGCTGTCAGTCAGAGCAGCACAGGATAACCACGTGCATCTAGGAGTGTGGGGGGCACAGTGGCTTAGTGGTTAGCACGTTTGCCTCACACCTCCAGGGTTGGGGGTTCGATTCCTGCCTCCACCTTTTGTGTGTGGAGTTTGCATGTTCTTCCCGTGCCTCTGGGGTTTCCTCCGGGTACTCCGGTTTCCTCCCCCGGTCCAAAGACATGCATGGTAGGTTGATTGACATCTCTGGAAAATTGTCCGTAGTGTGTGATTGCGTGAGTGAATCAGAGTGTGTGTGTGCCCTGTGATGGGTTGGCACTCCGTCCAGGGTGTATCCTGCCTTGATGCCCAATGACGCCCGTGTGACCCGAGGTAGTTCGGATAAGCGGTAGAAAATGAATGAATCTCGGAGCATAAGACGCTCTTAAAGTGGCCGTGACATTATGTCTCAGAGCTAAGGAAACTCTCACTGCTGGGTTTTTGAGCTGGACCCTTAACCCTAAACCCCTCAGTTTAACGCTCACTATAAAGGAGATGAATGTTAATGTGAGCGTAATGTAATGATGAATGATGTGTGCTAGGCTTCACCCTCACTGCTGTTTATCTGTTGTGTGTGGGATGCGACTATAAAACAGTGACAGGATTTAAAAGAAAACACAGTGTTTATTTTAACACCAATCGCCACGGTAATCCTAATAGCCTCGGTGTGGGATGAACGTTGGCGTGTATCCGCTCGCAGGATCATGACCCGGTGTCGATCGACTCCTTGTGACCCTGACGCGGATGCTTTGTGGCTTTTCTGACACGCAGGCATGATCCTCCCGATCCAAGGCTGTTATCGGCCGCGTGCGACTGGAGGACGCCGGGAACAAACGGCTTCTTTCATGTGCTCGAGTGCTTCACAATGGGGCTGTTGATGCTCCTGAAATAGAGAGAGAGAGAGAGAGAGAGAGAGAGAGAGAGAGATCCATGCTCAGTAACAGGAAGAACAATTATTACAGGGTGATTCCTTGTTTTTCAGAACTGAGAGGAGAACTTAGTGTTCTTAAGTGAGAAACTATAAATAGAACGAAACCTCTAACTGTTGGATTAATGCTTACTTAGATTACGGACTGGTTTAGAAGAAACCTCTGGGATTACAGGGAGTCAGATTAGTTCTGTGATTTGTGTCTGTGTTTGTGTGTGTGTGTGTGTGTGTGTGAGAGAGAGAGAGAGAGAGAGAGAGAGAGAGATTAAACCTGACACCCAGACAGATCGAGATTACAAAAGCGAGTACAGCATTCAGAAAAAATAAAAAGCACGCCTGCAAACAGCCACACTGGTGTAACGAACATAACGAAAACCTCCCGTGAGTTCTGTAACGCAAGCAGAGACCAAAAAGAAAAGACGTTCACAATACGGCCTTCAAAAAAGCCTTGTTAAGCAGGAATGTTCTCCGTGCCTCAGGCTTCTGCTGTAACTAATTAGCAACAAGTCACAGATTAACATCATTACAGAGAGACCGGCGGTATGATTTAACTGACAGAAATATCATTAGGCTTGTTGTTCCGCAGAAAGAGAGAGGGAGGGAGGGAGGGAGAGATGGAGGGGGGTTGGGGTAAATATAGGGATGAGTAAATAAAAATTTGGTATGTGCGCGTCATATACCAGCACTGGAGTCGGATAAGCGCGTCATTCCAGGAACTTCGGCGAGCTGAGAGATATTTTTACACTTTTTATCATCTTTGGGAGAGACACAAGTGTTGACGCCATGACAACAGGAACTCCTTTGCACCACATCAGATGTAGCGATAAACGGTTAAATAGCATTCCTCTAAATGATTAAGGCCACGGAGGTGAGCTGTTTCTCCTCTTCATCACTCCGCCTCCTCACTGCTGATTATGTTCCTTAAACAGCACGAGACTGAGAGTTTTATTCCGTCACTTTAATCGTCATCTCTGTCATTCCGGCCGTGACACGTTTGAGACTCCTCACTTTGATCTGGAGCAACATTCAGGGCGTGAAGAGTATTAAGGTGAGATGACTCGAGGTGACGGTGTAACAGGTACGCAGAGCCGACTGAGAGCCGGGCTGCGTTCAAACATATATGAAGGAATCTTGACCACGCAAGGGAACTGCCTTCTGTAAAGACTGGAGCGAGAACAAGTGATAGAAACATCTGGAAGCACTGTTTGCCACGCCCGTCCTGTGTGCGAGCGCTTCCTAAGCCGGGAGTTGACAGCCGGAAACAAAGGCGCACGGCATTGTGGGTACGGGGGAAACCCCAGGGAATGGTACGGATTAGGAGAGCAGGAGGAGCAAGAGTTATATGCATGCCATGTGCTTTAGTATGGCTGTTTTTCTGCACAACACACACACACACACACACACACACACACACCAGGCCATTCTCTACATTACATTAAACACTACATGGCTTTATTGTGTGGCCTTTTATTGATTTTGAATGCATATAATGTTGCTGGAAGTTACACACACACACACACACACACACACAGACACACACACATGCTCTTGTCAGACATTTTTAAGGGATTAGCTCACATATTCAAGCCAGCGCTAACGTTAGCTTTGGATATGAAAACAAATAATGGCGCCTCTTTCTTTATGGTCCGTAGCATCAAAGTGCTTACGTATGCAAATGTGTCGTATCTGTGCAGCTGTTCAGAGAGCTCTTTGAAGTCTTTGTACTTCTGTGTGCGTGTGTGTGTGTGTGTGTGTGTGTGTGTGTGTGTATGAGAGTCTCTTTTTACTTTTTGGATCCAGTGATATTAAAACTTCGCTCTCTGCCCTGCATTATTAATCAGGGTTCGCCGGTGCCGTAACATGCTCATGCCTTTGAAAGCACCGGTTCAAACACACACTGGAGGCATTTCATCCATTTTTAAAGTCGTTCCTTTGCGATAATTGTTTTGGACCGAAATCGATCCCACACGTGTGTAAATGTACCCCAAGCGCCTGCTGCTCATGTGCCGTGATGCTGTCTGTGTCCTCAGGGAGGCGCTGATACACACTCAGACAGAAGAGCTGCAGAAGGTGGAGGAAACGTACAGGAAAAGACTGGAGTTCTCTGAGGAACAGGGGTCAAAGGTGAGGCCATGATGTTCGCTGTGCACATGCGTCACTTCATAAACCCTTCACACAGTTCACTCACTTCACCTCTTTTGGAGAATGAAATAAAAATCTCCTGGATGATCTAAAGTTCTAATAGGACCTTAAGAACACAACGAGGAGGTTTTATTACAGCACAAAGAAAAACTCATCCAGGGCCGTGTCCTGGAGGCGTGTCCTGGATTTGTCTGAGCTTTATTTAAGAGTCAGTCTGCTCAGAGAGGGCGTGTCCTTGAGGGTGTGTCAGATTCCCTTTGTACAGAGAGGGTGTGTCCTTGGGGGTGTGTCAGATTCCCTTTGTGCAGAGAGGGCGTGTCCTTGGGGGTGTGTCAGATTCCCTTTGTACAGAGAGGGCGTGTCCTTGAGGGTGTGTCAGATTCCCTTTGTACAGAGAGGGTGTGTCCTTGGGGGTGTGTCAGATTCCCTTTGTGCAGAGAGGGCGTGTCCTTGGGGTGTGTCAGATTCCCTTTGTGCAGAGAGGGTGTGTCCTTGGGGTGTGTCAGATTCCCTTTGTACAGAGAGGGCGTGTCCTTGGGGGTGTGTCAGATTCCCTTTGTGCAGAGAGGGCGTGTCCTTGAGGGTGTGTCAGATTCCCTTTGTGCAGAGAGGGCGTGTCCTTGGAGGTGTGTCAGATTCCCTTTGTGCAGAGAAGGCGTGTCCTTGTGGGTGTGTCAGATTCCCTTTGTGCAGAGAAGGCGTGTCCTT
>NC_083468.1:26059163-26064163 GCF_030014155.1 Tachysurus vachellii
CGATGCACACACCAATATACAATACACACACACCGATACACACACCAATATACAATACACACACCGATAAACACACCAATATACAATACACACACTGATACACACACCAATATACAATACACACACCGATACACACACCAATATACAATACACACACGCCAAGACACACACTAATATACAATACACACACGCCGATACACACACCAATATACAACACACACACCAATACACACACCAATATACAGTACAATACACTCACGCCGATACACACACCAATATACAATACACACACACCGATACACACACCAATCTAAAATACACACATGCCGATACACACACCAATATACAATACACACACGCCGATACACACACTGATATACAATACACACATGCCGATACACACACCAATATACAATACACACACCGATACACACACCGATATACAAGACACACACCGATACACACACCAATATACAAGACACACACCAATATACAATACACACACCGATACACACTCCAATATACAATACACACACGCCAAGACACACACCAATATACAATACACACACGCCGATACACACACCAATATACAACACACACACCAATATACAGTACAATACACTCACGCCGATACACACACCAATATACAATACACACACACCGATACACACACCAATATACAATACACACACCGATACACACACCAATTTACAATACACACACCGATACACACACCAATATACAATACACACACACCGATACACACACCAATATACAATACACACACACCGATACACACACCAATATACAATACACACACCGATACACACACCAATATACAATACACACACACCGATACACACACCAATATACAATACACACACACCGATACACACACCAATATACAATACACACACAGATACACACACCAATATACAATACACACACCGATGCACACACCAATATACAATACACACACACCGATACACACACCAATATACAATACACACACCGATAAACACACCAATATACAATACACACACTGATACACACACCAATATACAATACACACACCGATACACACACCAATATACAATACACACATGCTGATACACACACCAATATACAATACACACACCGATAAACACACAAATATACAATACACACATGCTGATACACACACCAATATACAATACACACACCGATACACACACCAATATACAATACACACATGCTGATACACACACCAATATACAATACACACCAAGATACACACAGACACTAAGATACACACACTAAGATACAGTATCTGACAGAAGTAAGTACACCCCTCACATTTCTGTAAATATTTTATCATAACTTTTCATGACAACACTAAGAAATGTCACTGAGCTACAATGTAAAGTAGTGAACAGTGTACAGCTTGTGTAACAGTGTAAATTTGCTGTCCTCTCAAAATAACTCAACACACAGCCATTAATGTCTAAACCGCTGGTGACAAAAGTGAGTACACCCCAAGTGAAAATGTTCAAATTGGGCCCAATTAGCCATTTTCTCTCCCCGGTGTCATGTGACTCGTTAGTGTTTCTCAGGTCTCAGGTGTGAACGCTTTAATGGCTGTGTGTTGAGTTATTTTGAGAGGACAGCAAATTAGCAAACTTTATATTGTAGCTCAGAGGCATTTCTTCAGTGTTGTCGCATGAAAATAATTACAAAAATGTGAGGGGTGTACTTACTTCTGTCAGATACTGTACATACAAGATACACACACCAAGACACACACAACCGTGATTTTGTCTGTGTGAGTGTGAATCATTCCATTCACAGCAGACGGAAATTGATAATAGATAATAGACATAAATAGAGATCGTCTCTCTCTCTCTCTCTCTCTCACACACACACACACACACACACACACACACACACACACACACATGTGCTCTCGTCTTCCCTGACCCATCGTAACGCTGTTATGTGACAGACTCTTTCACACTATTTTCAGCCCTGCAGCACTACACTACATTTTCCTTTTACTCCTATCACTGTGCTGTGCATAAGTATTTGCCCCTTGACCTTTTTCCAACATTTTATAATGTTGCAACCTGTAACTGAAAATAGACTTCACTGGGATTACATGTCTTAAAGATACACCAAATAAATGTGTGTGCGTTTGTTTTGGGAGGCGTCTGTCTGTCTGTCTGTCTGTCTGTCTGTCTCTCTCTCTCTCTCTCTCTCTCTCTCTCTCTCTCTCTCTCTGTGTGTCAGTAAAATTGTACACAGCTGGAAATATTTATCAGTGCTGTGTAAGAGGCGATACTGGATGGGATGCCTAACACCCAGAGAGGTGCTGGGAAAGCCCTGGAAGACAAACACACCACACACACACACACACACATACACACACACACACACACACACACACACACACACACACACACACCACACACACATACACACACACATACACAAAATCTCTCTACTAGCAGCAGCAGCAGTAGTGTGTGTGTGTGTGTGTGTGTGTGTGTGTGTGTGTGTGTGTGTGTGTGTATATGTGTGTGTTAAGTGTAGGCAGTTGTGAAAGCAGAAACATATGTATTTAATGAAACACTATGTCATGCTGTTATAGGATAATAATCAACGACAGGAAGCAGGGTTTCAGTTACCACACTGAAGATGATTCTTGTCCTTTAACAACATGTCCTGAAGTGTTTTTATTCCTCCTACTCCACAGCAATTTCCCAGTCTTCACTTTCTTTTCAGTCCTGTAGTTCCTTTCTGTGGCCACGGGGTGGTGCTGTTTCTCACACGGCTTTGTCTCTGATTCAATGTGGCACGCACATGTGTCTGCTGGCAAGGCTGTCTGAGAATCACTGAGGCGCCTACAGTCATTCTGTGTGTGTGTGTGTGTGTGTGTGTGTGTGTGTGTGTGTGTGTGTGTGTGTGTGTGTGTGTGTGTGTGTGTGTGTTTGTGTGTGCGTGAGTGAAATCTGTCTGGCTCTCGGTCTCTCTAACTGAGCGCTAACACTGATTTAGCAGCCCCATCCACCATTACACACACACACACACACACACTCTTTCACACACACATACACACACACCCTATAATACAATAAGATTTTGATTCTTATGCTAATTTTCTGAGCAATAAAGATGTAGCCAATAACTATTTTTAGTTTATTATGTAATTTTTAAAGTATTTATAGACAAATAGACATTTTTAGGCATTTTACACACCACTTGTCTGTTCTTTTATAGTAAGCATTTTACAACACATTCAGAATCCATTATGAACCATAACTACGTTTACTTGATTTATTCAACGTTCTGTTCTGTATCTTCATGTATTTGCAAATTTATATGAATTACATACAATGCAAATGTATGTAAATTACATACATAAATTTATATGTATGTATGACAGATTTTGTCATACATGATGTGGAACACGGAGGAAAGATGTTGTTAGTTCTGCCATTACATGATTTGATGATGCTGAAACACACATATGCTGTAGGCGATTAAAGCTGCATCGCTCCACCCACTAACACATAATCCACTCCCTGGAAGATGAGAGCAACAGATTAACATGCTAGCAACCATCTGAGATTCAATAACAACCACCTGGGATTGTGTAGCAACTAGTTAAAATAACAGAAACCGTTTAGCGACAACTAGCTGGAATTTTATTCTTGTTTATATTTATCCAACTGGAAAATTAACTTAATATTAATTACGTTTTCATTCATTCATTCATTCATCTTCTACCGCTTATCCGAACTACCTCGGGTCACGGGGAGCCTGTGCCTATCTCAGGCGTCATTGGGCATCAAGGCAGGATACACCCTGGACAGAGTGCCAACCCATCGCAGGGCACACACACACTCATTCACTCACGCAATCACACACTACAGACAATTTTCCGGAGATGCCAATCAACCAACCTTAAGGGTCCAGCTCAAAAACCCAGCAGTGAGAGTTTCCTTAGCTCTGAGACATAATGTCACGGCCACTTTAAGAGCGTCTTACGCTCCTAGATTCATTCATTTTCTACCGCTTATCCGAACTACCTCGGGTCACAGGGCTACAGACAATTTTCCGGAGATGCCAATCAACCTACCATGTATGTCTTTGGACCGGGGGAGGAAACCGGAGTACCCGGAGGAAACCCCCGAGGCACGGGGAGAACATGCAAACTCCACACAGGCGGGAATCGAACCCCCAACCCTGGAGGTGTGAGGCGAACATGCTAACCACTAAGCCACCCTGACCCCCCAATTACGTTTTAAACATTTCAATTTTTCAAACATTATAATCTTTTAATGGTTAAGTCAAATGACACAGTGGGAAATTGATTCACACAACATTCATTTGCATATTCATTAAATCGTATCGTTTATGTTAACTGAAGACTTCCAGAAGGAACATTTCTGTCTCTGTGTCTCTCCTGTCTTTTCTTGTCCTCCACCTGCTCTTTGCTACGTAGAACTGTGTGCTGCAGGAGACGGTGAGACGCGAGTGTGAGGAGCGAGCCGAGCTGACGGCCGCCCTGTCCCTGGCGAGAGAGCAGCTGCTGGGTGTCAGACAGACAGCGGTGAACTCCTCCATCCCCCGCAGCTCTGCGTCATCCTCCCTGCCCAGCCTGAGCGCGGGACACAGCCGTGACGCCGTCACTGTGGGCAGGAACACAGCATCGTGGCACGGAAACTCTCGCCAGCTGCTGCCCTCCCTGCCCCGACTCGCCACAGAAAGACCTGCCCCGGTCATCGAGGCACGCCATCGCATCAGCACAGTGACAGGCAGGAAGGACAAACGCTCCTGCTGAGGCGGAGGCTCTCACAGGTGTGTGTGTGTGTCTATCTGTGTGTGTGTGTGTATAATGAACTTACTTCTCACTATACATGCACAGTACATAGGGTTGATCAGAATGGCGTCTGATAGTGACATCACTGTTTATGAAACAGACGCTTATTTTTAACATGTAATTAAATTGCGTGTGAATG
>NC_083468.1:26069163-26149163 GCF_030014155.1 Tachysurus vachellii
GTCTCATCACCCGAGGTGGAAGTCACCCGTCATCGTGTCTTCGCTCCACTGATCTCTGTTCACATATCAGAGAGGAAATGACCTCTGAGTCTCTCCCTCACTTCTGTTCTGTCAAATAAATATCTTGCTACTGATGTCATTTCAGGGGGGTCACGGTGGCTTAGTGGTTAGCACGTTCGCCTCACACCTCCAGGGTTGGGAGTTCGATTCCCCCCTCCACCTTGTGTGTGTGGAGTTTGCATGTTCTCCCCGTGCCTCGGGGGTTTCCTCCGGGTACTCCGGTTTCCTCCCCCGGTCCAAAGACATGCATGGTAGGTTGATTGGCATCTCTGGAAAATTGTCCGTAGTGTGTGATTGTGTAAGTGAATCAGAGTGTGTGTGTGTGCCCTGTGATGGGTTGGCACTCCGTCCAGGGTGTATCCTGCCTTGATGCCCGATGACGCCTGAGATAGGCACAGGCTCCCCGTGACCCGAGGTAGTTCGGATAAGCGGTAGAAGATGAATGAATGAATGAATGATGTCATTTCATCCAATATATTAACTTTGTCCTCTTTTCTTTTTTTGATGATGATGATGATGATGATGATGTACATTCTGATTAAATAGATATACGGATGATTATTTATCATATTAATTGAACGATCAGTGTTAGTTACAGTCTGTTACTTTACGCTGTGTTCGTTCTTCTGAGCACAAGCAGAAATTTTCTACTAAGTAATCTACTAGTGTGTGTTTGTATATATATATATTGTTTTGCCAGTTTCTGGCATTGTGGCATATCGAGGTGACATCCAGCAGGAGCAGAGGACGGTAATGTTAGTAAGGTGTGAGGTTTAATGAGACAAACGTTTCCCCTGATAAAAACACAGCAGCAGAAACAGGAGCAGGAGCAAGAACCTGCATCACATGGCTCTAGTTATCATCATAGCACCGTAGTGACCTCGCGTGTGTGATGACTCTGGGGGAATAGGAACCCCTGGCACCTGTGTGCGTGTGTGTGCGTGTGTGTGTAGAGAGAAAACCCTTGGCTTGTGTATGTAAAAAACACTCTTTGTTCCTCGGGGTCCCGCTGCGACACGACCTCTGTGTGTTAATTAGATTGGCGTATGATGGTGTTGGCGAGGATAATGTGAGAACGGCTCAGAGGGGAAATGGCTTTGCGGCTGGATAGGAATATGTGACAAAGAAAGAGTGTGTGTGTGTGTACAAACACACGCACAAACACACACACACACGTGCAACAAAATGCAGGCCTACACACCCTTCCCATAAATGAGGATCATTGTTGAGCTGGAATGTACGTACGTCAGGAGAGATGAGCTTGTGTGTGTGTGTGTGTGTGTGTGTGTGTGTGTGTGTGTGTGTGTGTGTGTGTGTGTGTGTGTGTGATTAAGCGGCATTCCTTCATTCCTCCCGCTCACACACCCATGAACACCCAGCAGACTTTTAATGTTAAACAAACTTCTCTTTATTATAAAAAAGAGAAGTCTTTATTTTGTCACATCTACGTTACATCACAGTGAGATTCTTTCTTCACGTATCCCAGCTTCGGAGGTTGGGGTCAGAGCACAGGGTCAGATGTGATACAGCACCACTGGAGCAGGGAGGATATTAAGGTGATGGTGCTGGGGCTCGAACCCTGATCCTCTGATTAACAACGTTCACCTCTTGGGACACCACCTCAAACGTCACAGTATCAACACTTATGTTTTTCTGACTAAGCTGTTGCTATAGCAACTATAACATATTAGAAGGCGCACATTAATATAAACCCGCTTCTTCTTCTTCATCAGAAACTTCAACACCAATTCATTCTGACTCACTGACTCAAACAGATCCAAAAGGAACCGGGTGTAATTATTTATAGACACGATCCGGTGCAGTCGGACTCCCACTGAAGAGCTTTACGACGTGTGGAGGTGGGACGGATTTTAATACGCAACGTTTCGGAGTTAAAGATTTTTTATTTTAGAGCTTCCTCTTCACTACGCATCTGTGAGCTTCGTCTGCGTGCTAGAACAAAGTGTCTGAAACGGTGAATAAAACCTCACGTAGGCGTCTTGAGCCCCGAGCGTCAGACACACGGGAGGATGGAACGGAGAGCTGTGTGTGTGTGTGTGTGTGTGTGTGTGAGAGTGTGTGGGAGAGTAAGGAACACAGAGACGTGATAGGTTGTACGCTGCTTGTGTTCTTGTCCTCTGACACAGTGGAGGAGAAAGAGGAAGGCTGGAGTACAGGGCAGGAGGAGCGAAGGCCTCCCACCCGCCTCCTGTTAAACGAGAGAGAGCGGGAGCTCATGACCGGCAGAAGATGTGGATGCGGAGGAGAGGAAAAAAAGATCAAGACGTTAGATCATAACGCGTGAAGAGAAGATGGTTACGGTCGGTTACGGCTTCTGGGACGCCGCAGAGTCGGAACGGAGCGTAACCGCATTCAGGGTCGTGTGTGAACTTAAAGCCGAGACACAGAAAGAAAGAGAAAAGCGTTTAAATGAAAACATGAGCTGTGTCTCTGTATGAGAGAGAGAGAGAGAGAGAGAGAGAGAGAGAAACATAGAGACAGAGAGACAGAGAGAGACAGAGAGAGAGAGAAAGACAGAGAGACAGAAAGACAGAGAGAGAAAGATAGAGAGAGAGAGAGAGAGAGAGAGAGAGAGAGAGAGAGAGACAGAGAGACAGAGAGAGAGAGAGAGAGAGAGAGAGAGAGACAGAGAAAGACAGAGACAGAGAGAGAGAGAGAGAAACATAGAGACAGAGGGACAGAAAGACAGAGAGAGAAAGATAGAGAGAGAGAGAGAGAGAGAGAGAGAAAGACAGAGAAAGAGAGAGAGAGAGAGTAAATAGCAGCCAGATGCTGAGTGTAGCAGCACCACAGGAGAGGAACGAGAGACGTGTGAGCTGTTAGGAACAGTCTGATCATCACACATTAAAGGTGTTTTTAAACCTTATTAACTCTGTAGACACCACAGTAGACACCACAGTAGACAGACACCACAGTAGACACCACACACCCTCACACTCAAACTCAAAGCACCGTAGAAAAAGAAAGTTCTTCTTTTTTAATTCAAGTCTTTAATCAGATTTTTTTTTTCAACCATCCAACAATCAGGACGAAGGAAGCCGCTAATAATCACGCGTGGACGGCGGAGATAACCGACGACTTCGACTCCAGCGTTTACTGATTTACTTGATGCTGGAAAATACTAAAAAGAAGCCTTTTTTTTTTTTTTTGTCGCTAAGCGACAACCTGCTAACGTTCGACAAGACGCCACGTGCGCTAGCGCTAACACGCTCGCACAGCAACACACGTCTGCTAACGTTTAGCACCAGAAATCGATCCATGAATCTCTCATACAAAATATTCGGATATATTCGCATTTAGCGTTCGAGTGTGGAGTTTTATTGTGCGAATTCACCGTGTGAATAATTACACGATCATAAAGTAAAGGGCTCTTTGTGGGTGAGTCGTGTCACGTATTTGGGCGATTTCGATGTAACGCTGGCTCACAGAGACAAGGCCATGGAGTTATTGGGAAAGGAATTCATCTCAGCAGCATGAAGCAGGGATAAAAGCCTACATCTGATAACACTCTCACTGCGTGGGTTTAGAGAGTGAAGGTGACGTCATTCCGCACAGCAGGAGCCAATGAGAGCAGAGCTGACCTCAGGCTGACAAACAATAAGCAGCGATGCGGTGCGATGGCGCCCTCTGCTGGACGAGGAACAGCACATCACGAACTACCTTATGGCTGTTTTAAATATATAATAAATAAAATTTATTTACAATTAACATTTTACAACACTGATTTTTTTTTATATTAGATTGTTGAACATGTTTTTTATCCTCCGGTTTGTCCAGCTATCACATCAAGACCAGAGTATAGCTGCTATAAGATTCAGTGTAACTAGAAACGGATAAAGAATAAACGTCAATTCATAAATTGTTTTTTATTGGCAATTTTTTAGGAGACGAAAAGAGGAACGTGAGACTTCATGGAGGTTACAGTAACTCCGCTTCATCGTCCTCAGAGTATTTAACTTCCATTCATAAACATCGATGAGGTCTCATGTAAGTATAGACAGGACGCCACGTGCAGTAGAATAAGTCACTATTTTTATTGAGTAAAAATTCAAGATGAACATTTAGTGCAGACTAAAACCAGTGTAACAAATTCACCACGATCGAAGGAAATGAAACGTCTGCAATCTCGCTGTAAAAAAATATGGTCTATTCCACCTGTAGAGCAAATGTTCTTTGTAAATACACGTATATGCAAAGTCTTAATGTCTCTCCTGAACAATTTGTTTAAATTAGTGACACCAGACCCGAACACTCAAAAGGCTGCTTTTATAAATCAAAGCATTCTTTGTAATACATTAGCATTTATCTCAGTCTTTACACTGTAAATATGTACCAGTCCTTCACTTTACATTTCAACTAAACGGTTTGCCGAGACAAAGGAAAAAAAAAAGAGGAAGAAAAAGAAAAAAAAGGGAATAAAATGTAAAAGGAGGGCGCATGTGGTCATAAACGCCACGCAGAGCTGGCTGGGGTCAGCGGCGATGGCGGCTTCGGCCCGAATGGCTGCTGCTGCTGCTGTGGTGTTTGCTCTTGTGAGAGCGTTCGTACGAACGTGATCTCTCACGCCGGTCTCTGTGATGCCCGCCGCTTCCGCTTCCACGGTCGTGTCTGTGTTTTTTAGTCGTCAGGTCGGCGGAGGTGCGCTCGCGCTCCCTCTCTCGCTCTCTCTCGCGCTCTCGGTCTCTCGGCTTGCTGCCGGACCGCGAGCGCTTCCTCTTGTGTCCGTGGCGAGAGTGGAGCTTCAGGTCGTCCGAGCGCAGTTTGGCTTTGAGGTGCGGCAGGAGGGGAGACGGGGCGACGTGGTTGGAGTGTCGCCGTGGAGACAAGCTGCGGCTGTGAGAGCGGCTGCGCGAGCGCGAGCTGTAAGTACCCGAGCGACTGCGCCTGCTGTTGTAGCTGTAACAGAAAAGTCTTCTTACTACAAAACACCCAGCTATAAACAGGTCACAGATTAAATCGGATAATAAAATAATGTCATTATTATAACTACACCAGCAGAGACAAATACAACTCAATTTAATTATATTTTAACATGTTAAAAGGTAAAAACTGAACTCACTGTCGTCTTGGAGATCGCGATCGGGACCGAGAGCGTGTTCTCGAGCGAGAGCGGCTGTCGCTCCGACTGTTCCGACCCAGTTTACTTTCCTTCCTGAGCCTGAGACACAAAAAACTGCAAGTTATCTCAGATTTTATTTTTAAAGACGAATAACGTGACAGCCGTCCTGAACACTCACCCGTTGTGAGGACTCTTGGAGCCCTGAGCCCGATCTTCAGCTTCCTTTTTCACCGCTTTCAGCGGCTGAGGATTCGGAGATTTCTCGTCCGCCTTCGTCACGTTGGGAGAACCTGCAGGGTCGTGACAAAGGGAACGTCAGAACTCAAACACTCCAGGACATGCACACACACATCAGGGGTGGGGTGGGGTGTCTGTACCTGGTTTAGACGCAGGAGAAAAGCCTCCCAGCGTGGAGAGCGCAGGCGTCCCGTCTGGATTCAGCCCCTTGGCCTTGAGCTTCGCCTCCTGCAGAGCCATCTTCCTCTTCTCCACCTCCCTCTCCAGGAGATCATAGTTTGGCTGAGAGCAGAACATAAACAGGACATAAGCGATGCAGCATGGAAACAGGAACATGACACCACAAGCTGGAACGGTGAGTCAGGAAAAGTCATAAGAGAAGTAAGAAAGTAACGGTGCGTACCTTCTTTCTCGTGTACAGCTTCAGTGTCGTGATACAGATGTCCTTGATCTCCTCTTCCGTGGCTCCGAACAGGAGGTACCAGTGCGGTCGATTCGGAAGAGGAATCTGAGACGGACGGAGCGAGACGTGTTTAAAACGGTAGTTTGTGATATTTTCTACTCCTAATTCCTTGTATGTTCTGTAAATTCGCTCTGGCGCGTTACAAACAGCAGGTTGTGTCGGTTTCGCAAAACCAACCGACTGATTTTAATAAATAAATTTCAACAGACTTCCCTTCATGTAAAAAAACCAATGACAAATTACAAAACACCTCAAGCCTACAAACCAAATCCCTTCCCCTGGTAAACCAGCGCTGAACATCCTGCATTTGCATATTGTGGCATTAACTACATCCAGTTTGCAGCTGACATAAACATGACACCACAGTGTCACAGAATATTAATGTATTCAATGTTAGAGATTTAAGCACTTATGTACGTCGCTCTGGATAAGGGCGTCTGCCAAATGCTGTAAATGTAAATGTAAATGTAAACATAAAGCAGCTTCGCTGAAGTCATACAGTAGATTTAGACCCTTTTTAAGAGAGCTAGAGAGGAGACCGAGGAGGAAACGCTGCGAGACGAACCCTTGACTCACAAAGAACACTTCAGTTTAACAAATCTATAGCACAGAGGTGAATTATATAGTGCTTTCCTTTTGATGTAAAAAAGCCAGAGACGGTAAAGGAGCCATGAAGTGTACACAACAAACGACAGGAGCGTAAACGTACCTGTAGAGCTCGAGCCGCGAGGTAAATGCAGGCACACGCGATGGTCTCGGCTTGAAACCGCACGAACACGTTGGTCCGAAGGCTGTCGTTCATGTAGTTCCTGCAACACAAAAGGTGAAGCACAACATTGCAGATGTCTCCCTGAGCTCCAGCCTCTGACAATCCCCCATATCTCTACCCATGATGCAGTGCGTTCAAGACACGCTTAAGGAGACTCGGTGTTTAGCTTTGTCCGTTCCCTCCCTCTTTAATCTCTGTCACTCACTTCTGGCTGCCTGAACATGAACAACGGCAGGTTCTCTTTTCTCTTTTCCTTTTTACACATACATGCAGAACAGATGAGAGCACGTTCACAGTGGAATGGTTCGCTCGGTCCTGGATACGACCCCCGACTCCTTATTTACTGCCTGCACATGCAAAGAGCTTAAAAAGAAAAACCACGACCACAGAGTTTCATGCAAATCAAATCAAATCAATTTAACTAGAAGCTACGATGCAAGCGTACAATCACATCTGGGTTTTTTTTTTTTGCTCGACGCTTGTAAAACGTCGGATGTCACGTCGCCTGCAGCGAGGGGTCGAGCTAGCTTTCAGCAAACGCAAACGACGAGGCTGATTAACGTCAAATCGGGAGACGGACGGAGCCGGTGGCTGAGACACACACAACAGGGATGAGGTCATGCAACGGGACACGCGACAGCATGCGCCCACGGGAGACGAAAGCCAAGAGCACAGCAGCGGCTACGCGAAGATCGGACCGACGAGCGTCTCCTGCGACACGCAGCTAACTAGCAGACAGAACACGGCTCGAGTAAGGACAAGTCGTAGGATTACGACGCGCTGTCGCACCGTCGCGTGACTTTATCCTCGGAAGCTGCTTACAAAAGGTCAGAAATAAACGACGAAGACAACTAGAAGCAGATTAAGTGTCCGACTCTTTTACTTAAAGGAAAACTCCACCACGAAACAAACGTCTGTATGGAACGATGGAGGTTCTTGCGCTTTACGGCGTCGCTGCCGATAATTGTTATTCATCAGCATACAATTCTTCATTATTTATATTAAATTAACACCTTTTATTGACCACAACGAAGGTCGACAAGTCAATAAAAGATGTTAATTATTGAATATAAATAAATCTAGCAGAACAGTTCAGGGTGGATTTGTCCTTTAAGGCCTAAACGTTAATAAGACATGGAGCTCACGGCCCTGACATGATGAGGAAACAGGAAATGGATTGTTGGTGCTGGATGCTACATTTCTAAAAGACCACATCAGCGTCAACACACAATACATATGTACATTTAACTACCAAAAAAAGAAATAATTAAAAAAATAAAAAAAAGATATAAATCCTATTTTTTCAATACCTACTTGCTCATCATAAATTCTTGTAAATGTGGAATTTACACTGAATTTAAAAATAAAAAAAAAAAAGGGACAAAATACAAATCCTTGTGGACAACCCCAAGAAAACAAGATGATGCTGCCAGATGGAAAAGGCCCCCTTCAGTGATTCTCGGGCAGAGAGCTCTCACTGGATTGGCCGTCTCGAGACGGGCAGCCAATGGGGGCAGATTCCTGGGGTCATGTGGTTGGAGGAGCAGAGTTCAGAGGTTCTTTATGACACTTACCATCATGGACTACCCTTTAATCAAAGAGTAGAGAGAAAGGACAAAGTTAAACTGAGATCTCCGTTTGAGTGCTTTTATGACATTAGAGAAAAAAAAAAATTGTGGGGAAATAAATAGAAAGAAAAAAAAAAACAAACAGACATGTCTGAGTGAAGACAATCAATTCCATCATCAGGTAAAGGGGGAAAAAAAATAAAATAAAGAAAAAGTACAGAGCAAAGGGTTCAGTGTGACTACACAAGTTCCTAATAGAGCGTGATTATGTAACTCACCAAGCTGTCTGGACCAGCGTTTGGTTCTTCTCGCACTCCAGGACCTGCAGGTACATGACGATGATCTGAAACAGGACAGACAGACAGCGTGGGTTACGCCGCGGCGACGGGCGGCTGGAAAGCACAGGTGTGTTAACCACGAGCGCATCAGATCCTGGCCTGACTTACGTCACTGTGGGGAATGCGGGCATGCACTGACGTCTACGTGTCGACTGTTACGTGTCTGTTTTGTTTAGCTTTCTTTCTCGCATGCAGTCGTTGTGGTTCTACGCCCTGCATTTATTTTAGCATCTTCCTGCTCTACTGACTTCAGGAAGCCGCAAAGGGCTCGCTAACGTGACGTGATGACGTTTGGGTCAGGTCGTGTGATTGAGGAAACGGGACTCACCTTGTGAGGATGCTTGACGTGGACGCAGAAACCCAGCTCCTTCAGCACACGTCGCTCGGCTTTGATCACCTGGTTTTTCGTGTTTATGTAGTTCTGATCGAGTATCAATGGGCTCGCACTCCTGATTCATAAAGGAATGAAAATACAGTCGTTTTCCCCCAAAACCCAATTATGTCTCAAAAAAATAAATAAATAAAAATAAAAAAAAAAATGCCAGAGTGCCTTTTTGCTTGTTTCAGTTTTAGACAAAGCAAAATCAAAAGTAGCTTTTTTTCCCCTTTCCAACCAACTAAAGGCAACAGGCCCATTTTCTCTCTTTGCTTTTTAATTTGTTCTTTTTTTTTTTTTGAGTCCTGTAATTTCAGTAGAAGACTGTTAGTCCTACCACAAGTGACGGTGACGCATAATAAAGCTAAGACATAATTTCCTCTCTTACATCACAGCTTTAGCAGAAACAGCACACCCCTGAAGCCCTGGAACAGTGTAAAGGGAAAGACATTTCTACCAGAAGACACACACAAAAAAAAGCCATTCAGACAATTCCATCCCTTCAGGAACAGTGAATAAATCATCATGCAGGACTTGGAGCCATTTCCCCAATTTTCCCAGCATCTGGAAAATAGCTCCAAAGTGTCTACAGAGATAAAACACTCATGTGACAATGAACAGGAATTGAATTTAAAATAAATAAATAAATAAAACTGCATCATGAAATCTACTTCTCTACATACGTCATAGGAAGACTTAAGAGACCCAACAAGAAAAGAACACACATTTGTTCTGTCACTATAAATGTATATGAAGGCGTAAATGGGCTAAATAGGTATAAAAATTTACATTTCAGACTAAATATATTGCCGAATAACGAGGAGTGATGCGAATACGCTGAAGAGACTCTTACTGAAAACTGACCTGATGGCTACAAAAGAGTTTCTGCACTTTGGGGGGAAGAAAAAAAAAAGTTTACTTATTTTTTTTTTTTGAAAGATGAAAAAAAATAAAATAAATGTGCAATTTAAAACATAAGCTTTAATCAACATGTCATTGTTTTTTTTAAAAAGGGTGCATTAACGTGGGATGTGGTAGCCTGGTGGTTAAGGTGTTAGACCATGACCACCAAGCTGCCACTGTTGGGCCCCTGAGCAAGGCCCTTAAAAATCAATTGCTCAGTCGTAAAAAAAAAAAAAAAAATAAAAATGTAAGTCAGTCTGGATAAAGGTGCCGAAATATAATTACATCAATTTTGTAACCGTTTTATTACCATCAGTAACAATAAATGATTATTGCAGCTACTGCTATTACTATGATTAAAGAGTGCGTTAAAGTAACATTACATAAATTATGAGAATATAAAAGCCCTGATAAGCTTGAGGACGTTACAAGCTCTGCATGGATGCACATGTCTTAACCATGAACTTGAGTTAGAGAGAGAGGAAAAAAAAGACAGACACTAATGTTGGTACTAAATCACTAGCTCTTGGAGGACCCTATGGAGTGGAACTTAAATGAGTGTCCCTAATCTAAGGTGTGTTTTCTGTGAAAGCTGTGATGTCTGAGGTGTTTCTCGGTCTGTCTCACTGCTACAAAAAACAGCATCATCACCTGCGATAGAAACCACAAGCTTAAACTGAGCTACAGGAGTGAGCCAGACGCTGTGGGACCAGCGGCCAACCTTTTGTGGTCCCCGAGTCTCCCAGTGAGCGCGTTCAGAGCACTGGCGCCTCCCAGGGGAGCGGGGGGAGAGCCACGCCTCACTCGTTCGCACTGTTGCCATGCCGACTGCTTCAGCTCTACGTACCATTCCACATCACCCAGGCTTTGGTAAATGTAGCTGGTCGCTGTTAGTTGGTTGCAAGGGAAAAGAGAATTCAAGTTAATACCACAGTCTTTATTCAGCTGAACAGCCCTATCACCCCTCCCACTACTAATGAATCTACAAATCCAATTATTATATTATTCCTCTGTTAAAAAAAAAAAAAGTTATGACTTAATGGTTAGGATGCATTTTTTCTTTATTACGTGTGCAGGTAAGCAGACGATTATCTCGCTCTTACTACCATTTATGACAGATGATGAAACTGAAAAGCCTTAAAATGGTTTAGAGTACAGAAATCAAACAAAATGGCACTCAAATCGGCACATTATTATTAAAAATAAATAAATAAAATAAAAGCAGAGTTACTAATCGCAGTTAGCAGGTTTAAAGTATACCTGATTCTCTTATGTAAAGTGATGATGTTACATGTTAAACAAAGACAACTCTGTCGAGGTGAAAAGGTTTTGCTGGCACGAAGAAAGCAAACAGGAAACTGTTACGGGAAAATATTAAGAGGGCGGCTGCACGCTTACCTTTTTCCTCTGATCTGCCTCAGATGATGAAAGACATTGATCACGTCTCTTATTCGACGTGGGGCTTCTTCGATCTTCGAGGCCAGATTGATACAGGCCATGGCAACAATCTGAACAGGAAAAATAAATCCAGGCAACGTTACGCCTTCAGCGTCACACACGCACTATCGATGTGAACTACAATAACAAAGTAGACGACATGAAACATTATGTAGGTTAATAAAGGGCTGTTCTGGTTGGACATGCTGTAAAGCCTGTTTTGGTCTCAACTGGCTTGGCAACAAAAAGAAAAATACGACAGATTAGACAAAAGATTAAGCTTAAGGCTGATTAATGACATGACGAGAAAACGTAAACCCTATAAAATCAAGCCAGGGGTTTAAGTTATGACCTTAAATCACTGTAAAACTGATGCCTGTTTGTGGTTGGATGTGCGGGCTGTCAATCATTTTATAGACACTGTACTGGCCACTTATGCAGAGGGGGCGGGGCTTCGTCAACTTGAACCGAAAAATCATCCAATATTACATCAGGCCCCTTTAATGTTTTTTTTTTACCCAGAGGGGGCATTAAGTGTTAGAATACGTACTGGAATAATACGTATTTATCTACACATAATAGTTAATTAATTTCAGTTAAAAGTGTGAAGTTACACTGAGGGCTTTACAAACATGGCCGCCAGAACGAACGTCGTGTTGACGCACGCGCGCGGCCTAGTCGGCTAATATCAAGGAGAAAATTCACTCCTTACCTCAAAACTGTGTTTCACAATTGACTTGGAGTAAAAAAAACGATGAAACAGCACTTGACCGGTTGCCATTGCCACCTGTAAAATAGCAAACAATCCCATTTCATTTTCCTCAAGAACTCACACAGCGCTCCGACGTCCGCCATTTTGTTTTTGTCTAGCATGCTAAGATAGCTAGCATGTTAGCTCAGCTAAAAGCCGGCATTACACGTATATCGTATTGTACAGTCGGTTAAACTACATACTGTTTAGTTAAGTACTCAACACTCAGTAAAATAATCCCTTTGTTATATACAAGCGGCATTTCAGTCTACATCAAGCTAATTATCCACGTTAACTAGCTTGTTAGCGTCGTTGTTTTTCCCCACCGGTATTCAGACAAGTCTCGCCTCCTGCGTAGGGATTGGTTCAGCAGACAAGAGCTACAGCTTTTCCGCTCTCTGATTGGTCGTTTTACCCGTCAATATTCTGTAGTAACCAATAAAAAACAGGAAGAAGGCAGCCTTGCCGGAATACAGGTGGGCTGTTTGGTCCCATCTATGCCACGAAGGTTCGTCATTGTTGAACAGGTTTTAGACACAAGAAAAAGAACTAATATACCTGTGGTAAACGTAAGAGTATCCCGGCTGCTTGTATGAGCTCGCAGCCGAGGATCCGGAGGTCGGTTTCGGTGTGCAGGTCTAGGCCGTCGAGCATAGAGGGAGTCGGTGAGAGCTTTTCCTCCGGGATTAACGAGTTATCTATAGTCAGGAAGACTTCAGAATAAACCTTATCTCCTATAAGAATGCCCTCGTTGGTTGTAGCGCTGCTCGGCGCGGCAGGAGCCGGAGCTGTAGCCATTGTCGCCTCCATCGCAATACGAGCCGAACACCGAAAATACAAAGAAACGCTCGGGTAAGGGCGGAAGTGTGACGCGCATGCGCAGTAAGCCGTCCTGCCGCGTAACACAGAAACTCGCTGTGGTAGAAAAACCTCCGCGTTTCCATTTTTACCAACAAATAGTTCCAACTTTCTGTTCACGTTAAAATAAACCCAAAACAAAATAAATACAATTTCAGAACTACACCATTATCGTATACGTGTGTGTTTTTTTTATCTCTCTCTCTCTCCATAAAATGAGAAAATATCGATTTGTTAACTATATTTTATTGCGTGTTAGTAACAACACAAGTTCCGATGACGTCGATTCCAGGAACGAGGGTTTGGACCGCAGCACATTGCGAAAGTCATCGTAACCCTCCGCGATGACGTCACCACGCAGACAGCACGTTATTATAGTACACGTTAGTTCACGGAAACACGCGTAGCACGTGATCCCTACACACGTCACCGTGTTCAGACGGTTGCACAACACGTGTCAGTACAACAAATGATAGATGAGTCAGACAGAAGGTTAAATAAAAACAACAACACAGTGTGTTTCAGGACAATAAACCTTTGTTGATCTAAACTTCACGCCTTGTCGGTCTGTTGTTACCAAACACTCTCAGTAATAATGTGGACTAGAGGTGGAGATTTCACTGGAGGTTCCCTGTGTTCCTGGAGCACTTTAAGTGATCCGTACTGCTTGTTTGTTCTCGCCAGGTCTTCTGCAGTCTCCTTCCATTTGGTCTTGATGGACGGGTCTGCACCTCTCTCCAGCAAAACGCTCAGAACCTGGCGAATAAAGTATAGACGTAAGCGTAGACGGACACACGGGAGGAAAAACAACACCGTCTTCTCAAATCAGCAAAGATGTCTGGTGTTTGCTGCTGTAGTTTTGCACTTTTCTGTAAATATCTGCCTCAATCCAGACCAGGTTCTTCTGTGATTTACTGAAACGCGCTTGCCGAAGATATACTTGTTGTCTATAATAATAATAATAATAATAATAATAATAATAATAATAATAATAATAATAAACAACACTTCAAGTTTATCCAAACACTGTTATTTATTGCGGTCAAGCAAGACCAGACATAAGATTGTTTAAATTTGCAACACTACGCCTCCCCTCCAGCAGAGGTCAGTATGCCAGAGTTTCAATCAGTTCCTGGTTTCCATTATATAAGCTCATGTCTTGTAGTCCATCTTTACAAATCATTGCTTTGCTATTCTCTCACGTTCGGAGCTGTTTTCCTTGAGTTTCTGTTCTAGCCATGATTTTTACCACTAATGTCTTCTCGTCACCTGCCTAACTCATGGGTTGTGTTTTGAAAAACCCTGCACTTCGATCCTCCGTTTTTCTTCTTGATTCTGCTTCGTGACAAATGATTTTGTGTGACTTTCATTGCTTTTTATCTCCATTAAAATCATCACTTAAGCGCAAAACGAAAGAATAAAATTAAAGAATAGAACGTCTTCATAGGGCAGATAAGCTAGATTTTGCAGAAAGTGGAAATATTGGTTTTGGTCTCATTCAGATGTTGCTTAGGTCATTTCGAAGAAGTAAAACACACAAAAAGGTATTAAGTGAATACTTTTCCCTCATAGCAGAAAAACTCATCTAAATTTGTTAAAGAAATCAAGAAAGGCAATAACAGTTACCTTTTTTAATGTTTAATCGTTAGTGATTATTTTATGGCTATAAATATGACAATATGATGCATTTTGATACGTAGGGCTTCAGACACCCTAGTGAGAGAGGAAACAGCACCTTGCAGTGTCCCCTTTCTATGGCCAGGTGCAGTGGGGTCCTCCCCAGCCTTTCAGTGGCGTTCACGTCTGCTCCATAATGCAGCAGGAGCTTTGCTGCTTCAGCGTTGTCCTTTAGTGTGGAGCAATGCAGCGGGGTCATGTGAAGGCTGTCCCTGTCCTCCAGCCCGGCCCCGTTCAGGATGAGGAGATGGAGAACCGCTCCGGAGCCACTGAGGGCAGCCAGGTGCAGCGGAGTGGCCTGATCCTTGTCCTTCACACTCACCTTCGCTCCAGCAGCTAGCAGGTGCTGCAGGACCTGATAGATGGAAGCGAGAAGAAACAGAAAAATGGTTGATGTAGGAAAAAGGACAGATTAAATGGTGCTAAGGAGATGGGAACGGTGCCTTGTGATTCACCAGTGCAAATACCATCTGTTGCTCTGTATGTGCTTGGCTTGGTGCACTGACAGCATAGCGAAAGCCAAAGGGCAACGAGACCTTGAGTGTACACTCAGTTCTTGGCAGTGGTGCTTGTAGTACAAATGGAAAATAGAGACATTTTTGGAGTATTTTAGACACAGATATTTTTAAAGTGCTATGATATCATGTTTGGTGTTCCTCAATGTTCTCTACTGAAATCCACCTTCGGTTTTATTATCTTTTGTTAAAAAAAACATTTATTTATCAATATATTTCATTCTGGCCTCCATCTAAAATGGGGTCATGATTCTTTAAGGTTTCACAGAATTTTTACAGCTTTTGCAGACATAGCCAAATCATAACCGCTAGCCAAAGAAAGCTATCAATTCTGGATAATAAAAGCAAACTACTGGCCACTGTGTATTGCTTCATAAGAGAGCTAACCATGCTTAGAGGAGATCGATAACTTCGGTAAGAGAACGTATCAGTATTAGAGTTGTTTAAACTGACCAGAGTCAGGGGTTGCGTTTTAGTTAGCTTAATCCAAACCCATTCATGTAATCACCTTCTTCTCAGCAGAGCAGGCACACAGGTGCAGTGCCGTTCGGCCGTTGGAACCTCTGAGGTTAGCATCGGCTCCGCGATGAAGCAGGAGTCTGACGGCTGACTCGTTTCCGATCATCACAGCCAGCTGCAGGGGACTAGTCACCACACCGTTCGGCCCTTCCAGCTCCGCCCCGTTATCCAGCAGCAGCTCGGCCACATCGCCCCAACCCCCGAACACGGCCCAATGCAGTGGCGTCCACCTACGGGAGTCCAGCACATCAGGTGATGCCAGGTGCTGCAGCAGCGTCCGAGCTGTGCTCAGGTGCCCTCCAGCCGCAGCCAGGTGGAGGGGTGTTTGGCCACAACAGGAACGTGCCCAGTGGGACGCTCCCTTCTGGAGGAGGTACTCGGTGGCGTCTTTTTTGCCTCCCATGCAGGACCGATGCAGAGGGGTGCAGCCAAAGATATCCGGGGAGTTCACATCCATTTTGCTGGCATGAAGCAGGAACCGGAGCAGAGCGAGGTGTCCTCTGAAAGCAGCATGGTGGATGGCCGTCCAGCCGCGAGGATCTCTAGAGTACAAAACAAACACTATAAAATCACCCATGGAGTTCCACAATGTTTGGTCATCCTGAGACTTTTGTCACCTTGTGGTGGAAAAGCCTTCACAGCTACACTAATTACTTTGTACTTTATAGCCATTGGTTTGACAAGGCGATTAAGAGCCACTTGATTATTTCCTGATAAATCAGGTATGTTTTCTTTTCAATCAGGACTTTCTTTTGTTATCATTTTTGTTATCCTTTAATGTAGTCTCTTATTTTTTTACTTATGGATCACTTTTAATCAATCCAAATATTTATTTACTTTATTCGTCGATCATTTTGTGCTGGATATTTTATTTATCTTACATGGTCCAGAAGACAAGATCTCAGTGCATATCTAAATTACAAGCATTTAATAATTAATTTAGCCAAATGTTCTGCATTACCAGTGTTACCAGATATGCAGTTCTGTGTGTGTGTGTGTGTGTGTGTGTGTGTGTGTGTGTGTGTGTGTTTAGGGGGGGTGGATGCTTTGGAAAGCAAATATGTCAAAGCTTTGATTTATTTAGTTTCATATTGAGTAACTTATCATGATTTTGGAATGATTAGTGTTTGGGATTATAATTCTAATTTCGTATTGATGGGTTGAATTTATTAGATTTTTAGTCAAACAGTGCAGCAGCCATGTCTTCCCAGGCTTCAAAGTTTTCCATCATGTTTTTCACAGTACCACAAAGTTAAAGGTCATCGATGACTCACGTGCAGTCAGCAGGGACGCCGCAGTTCACCAGACCCTTGACGTGCTCCACGCGTCCGTCCCAGGCTGCGTAATGCAGCTTGTATGCGTCCAGCCGAGAGAGGTGTGGTCTGGGACGACCGTGGAGCCTCCACTGCCTCGGCCTGACAGCAGCTCCGGCAGAGTTTTGAAACTTCTTCTCTACAGCATGCAGGGACACCAAGTCATGCAGCTCTATCCACTTCCACTGCAGCTCAGGCCCGGCAGACGCCATGACTCCAACACACCAACACGACCTGCAGAAACATAGCACTTACAGTTCAGCAGTGTGGATTCAGTAAAACTGCTCTCACACTGGGCACATTAAATGTTAAGTGTGTGAAGGTGGTTGAGAAAAAATTCCTTTGGGGAATAAAAGTGAGATCACAGCAGGGGGAAATGAATGCTAGCAAGAGACCCGTAGAATCATGTCTGCTGATTCACACTTAATAAATAAATCTCAGTTAAATCTCCAGGTTAACATAAATCGCATAACAGACACTTTACATAATGTGTAATATCATTTGTTTGACTGCACCAACAGCTTAGTCTCATAAATCTTCCTGTGAGTGCTGGGCAGAGTCCAGTGATCTCTCACACCATCAACACACACACACACACACATATATACACACACACGTCTCTAATGCGATCCTGACGCAGTGCTCCACCACTGCCATCACTTCTTAAAGAGAGCGCTCTTCATGTTCCTGACCCACTGCCACCTCATTACTCACAACTTTCGCATGACTAAAAGGATATCAGGAACTTTAGTCATCTCATTTCACAGGTTTTTATCGAGCAGCTTCTCTGAAACAGTTGTACGATCTGCTATCAAGGGGTCATTCTTTAAAAGAGTTAATCACTGAACACTGATCTTTGACTAAATGTGTGATCTTTTCAGTCATGGTGTCATTCTGGATTCTGATTGGTCAGAAGTCAGGTCTTTTTTTTTTTGACGGTCTATCCTGTTAGCGGTTTTAAAGTAACAATGTTCTCAGGGATTTGCGTCAGACTTGTTCTGTAAACAGATAAAACCCAGTGTTAAGGAGATGCTTATTGAACATAATTTATGGAAGGAGTCTCCAGTGTCAGCACTTTGTAACAGTCAGAGGTAAAGCTGTAACTTTAAGCTTTCTGACAACCTTCAGGACAGAGGAGTTTACGCTTCTTTGTGGTTTCTATGGAAACAAGACATGCTGAGGTTTTATTTTTGTCTTCTTAACCTGAAAAGATAGAAAAAGGGGAGGCTGGTGAAGGAACGACTGTTTATAGCCGCTATAATGTAAGTGAGAACATGACTCAGAGGTGAATTCCTAACTTAACTAACAACACGAGGAGCTAAAGAGAAGTAAAATATCTTAGCTAGCTAACAACGTATCAGATCAGTCGACTTAGCTAGCTAGCAACGTGTCAGTGCTGTCAGCATTGCTAGCTAATAACGTATCAGAGCAGTCGACTTAGCTATCTAATAACCTGTCAGAGCAGTCAACTTAGCTATCTAATAACCTGTCAGAGCAGTCAACTTAGCTATCTAATAACCTGTCAGAGCAGTCGATTTAGCTAGCTAATAACCTGTCAGAGCAGTCGACTTAGCTAGCTAATAACCTGTCAGATCAGTTGACTTAGCTAGCTAATAACGTATCAGAGCAGTCGACATTGCTAGCTAATAATGTATCAGAGCAGTCGACTTAGCTATCTAATAACCTGTCAGAGCAGTCGACTTAGCTATCTAATAACCTGTCAGAACAGTCGACTTAGCTATCTAATAACCTGTCAGAACAGTCGACTTAGCTATCTAATAACCTGTCAGAACAGTCCACTTGGCTATCTAATAACCTGTCAGAGCAGTCGACTTAGCTAAGTCGACTGCTTTGATACGTTATTAGATAGCTAAGTACTATCAACAACGTACTATCTAGCAATGAATCTACAATGTTGCACAGAATTAAGGTGTTTTTTAAAAACAAATATTTATGTACTTGAAATTTATTAAAAGGAGTGTCAGATTTTTCAAGAATTTCTTAGCTAATTTTAACTCAGCTAATCGTAACTGTCTGTAGATGAGCACTGCGTCATGAATCTGAAGAGATCTTGTGAGGGAAATAGAAATGTAGGGATTTGGAACGACACATAAAGATAAAGTGTTGAAATGAAGAAGCCTCACTTTCTCAGTGTTCCTTCAACTTGTTATAGTCTAAAAATAACACTGAGGGTAAAAAAATATTATTTTTTACAATAGAACTAGGTGTAATGTGTTTTATCAATTTTTTTTATTTAAATATATAAAACAGACGACTGAAATCGTTTCCTGGGAAACAGCTGAAGTAAGGAAAGAGGTTTTATAAAACGTTAACACACTCAAGAGAACACAAAGTACAACATTATACAGTACTCCAGCTCAGTGTGCGTGTGTGTGTGTGGTGTTTGAGCCAAGCTATGCTGTGCTGTGAGCAGCGGGCGAAGTGGAGGCGTGAACGGTCTGTCATGGAGTGGGAGTTTGGGAGTGTGTGTGGGTGGGACAACAGCCAATCCAGCATCCCTGTGTGTGTGTGTGTGTGTGTGTGCTTTTTATTTTTAAACCTTCTCTATTCCCTTCCCTTACAATTCCACCAGCTTGAACACATCCAGAAAGGACAAAAACAAGCTGAGTTAAGAGCTCATAAAGTATCTAGACATCAACTCATCTATTTAGTACCTTTCCTATTAGATCTTCACAGAAGGTCTGGATTCATGACCCAGCATTTCAGAGTTGTTGTTGTTGATTTTAGTCGTGTAACTGAAAGTGTTTAAAAAGACACTGGATTGCACCTTGTGCATACTGAAGAGCTCAGCTGAGGTGTTTATCACACTCCTGATCTGATCTACTCCTACAAGAGAAAGCTTTCGTTTCATCTGTCCTCAAAGCCAGAACTAAGCATCTTGTTCACCTGACAAACCCCAAACAAATCCACTTACGTTACTTGTTCATGGAGCACTGGCATAGGAGGAGTTGTCCATCTTCCACTCTGTCCTCCTCTCGTGTGCTCACCAAGCGCCGGACCTCAGTGTCTTCTCACACGCACACTGCACTCTGCTGCCGTGCTGAACATGTTCTCCAGGTTCCTGGGAGGTTGCTATGGAGAGAGCTGGTTTGTCGGCAGGCGAAGATGCGATTACATGATGGCATGTTAGCAAGAGAGGAAAAGAGGAGAGAGAAGAGGAGAGGAAGGGAGGGACAGCGAGACACATACCCTCACCACGCATGCCTCCTGTTCCTAGGATACATCCTCAGTCTGATTTAAGATTTAATATCATAAAATATTTGATATATATATATATATATATATATATATATATATATATTAATATACCTTCACACGGTAACGACACAATGCTGAAGGGAAATAATCAGTCACGTAAACTGCATTACAGCAGGGTTTTATACATATAAATCAGGAAGTCTAGTAAGTGTTTTATTTCTCTTATAGTTCTCTTTAAAAAAAAATAAATAAAGAGTTTTTATCCATTTACAGTTACATCTGTGAAACAAATTTGTTCCTGTTCTCACTATATATTCTCACTATATATACTATATACTATAGCAGTCTCACCTTCTCTTCATTTCCCTTTTCTGACACTGGAGACTCCTTTCATATGTCCCTGGATAACTGGATCCACCCAGAAAAATAAAACCTCCTTGTTAACGCAACCTGAAACGTCATACCCTACAACATCACATCCCAGCCATAGGATGCTAGCAAGCTAGCAGAAAGCTAGCAGTAGCCAATTAGCTAAAAGACTAACAGATGATAGATATAATAAACTGCACACAAGGCAGGCACATACTGAACAATAAAATACACTCAGTTTTATTCTTCTCATCATATTTTTGCTAGTTTGCTGGCTAGCTTAAACGTGATATCGTACACTGATAGAATCTTTCCCCTTCTAACAAAACAATCTTGTATTTTACGGTTAGCTAGTTAGCCAAGTAAGCTAGCTGGCTAACACTGACTTGCTAGCTAAAATACCAATCATTGTTGTTTCAAACAAGAGGTTTCTCTCATATCCTTGCCTCATTATGCATGGAAACCTTTTTTCTTTGAACACTTATTAATTTTTCTTAATAACAGCGTAATAATTTCAAATTAGCGATAATTAACAGCACCAAAGGGGACGATATAGTGGATAATCTGCTGTTTCAAAAAATGTGTTGTTATATAGTTGTTGATGCGGTGAAGGTTTGAAGGGGATTTTAGTTGACTTTTAGAGAAGGAGTCTCCAGTGTCAGCGCTTTGTAATAGAAAGCTGCAATTTAAAGTTATCTTCAGGACAGAGTGAGTGAGTGATAACAGGAACTAACTTGTTAACTGGATGTTCAACATCATCAGAATCAGAATCAGGATCAGGTTTATTGGCCAAGTGTGTTGACACACACAAGGAATTTGGTTCCAGCTGTTTGTGTCTCTCAAAAATACAGCCATAAATAACACAATACTATACAAACTATACAAGACAATGCAGACGATGAGATGCGATATAGACAGAACGAGTAAATATGAATATAGAATATGACATACAGTCATGTACATAAAGTGTGGGAGTGCAAATAACAATATTGTGCAATATTATGCTTTTTGTACAATATATAGCAGCAGTAGTGTGTGTAATATATACAGATGATGTGATGACTGACAGTTCTGATCAGGGTGATTGTCTGGGGAAAGAAACTGTTCCTGTGTCTAGCAGTTATATCATTGCATATAAATTAGACAGACAGAAAGTTTTACGTGTCATTATTTAGTACATTTTGCAGAAATGTCTGACTTTATGTCTAAGGAATAAAACTTCCCAGTATATGCTGTTATTGGAAACCATCCTGTTGATTCTTTTCCAATAAAAGCATGATGTTCTCATGTGATAGAATTTTAGCTGGTTTATTGGTTCCAGGCTTAAGAATGACCCAAAATGAGCTCTGCCTCTGAGACTCGCTTAGATCCAAAGATTATAAGCCTAATTTCCTAAGAGGAGAACTGATTATTTAGAAGATATTTCAAAATGGAGAAAGGAAATTTTAAAAATCAATTCCATTGTAATTCACCTTGCAGACAGGAGAGGGCGCAAAGAATACAGACGAACTGAGAGAGAGAGAGAACTCAATAGGCTTTTGTTCCTCTAACGACCTCCAATTTCAATCCACAATTAGGCCCATTTTGTTGAAGGATTTCCTCACACATATGGGAAGCATCTGTACTGTTGTTATGAAGCTCAAATTAAAAATCATTTTTCATAACCTTGGCTTTTGTTCCACACTTCATCCTTCACTGGCCTTGGACGATCTCATAACGAGACAATGAAGCATGGAACTTTCATCACGCCTTTTTGTATTAGTTTCCTCAGTGATGGTTTTCAGGCAGGACAGTCTGGTCCTCAGCTTAGCAAGCTGAACAAGACCTCTGCGATATTCACTGAATTATTTTGCATGTGTTATTTTTTTCTTCACTCTCTCCATCTCGACTTGGAAGGAGATGTTAACAAGGCAAATCCCATTTCTACTGGTAAACTGGATCGCAAGGGTGGAGAACGTCACCACACCAACCGTACAGGACATGAACATTACACTTACATTTCCAGCATTTGGCAGACGCCCTTATCCGTATAGACTTATCTAATTTTTATACAACATTATTGGTAGCCCAACACCTTAACCACTAGACTACCACACGACCCCATTTTAAGAGTCGGTTCAAAGAGTTGACTCATTTATGAATGACATTTGCATTTACGGTATTTAGCAGACGGCCTTCTCCAGAGTGACTTACAATTTATTTTAATTTATACAACTAAGCAATTTAGTGTTAAGGGCCTTGCTCAGGGGCCCAGCAGTGGCAGCTTTGCAGACCTGGGATTAGAAACACTAGGCTACCACTTCCCAAACATTACAGCGTTTTCTAGTAAAGAGATTTTCAAATCAAATTTTAGTAAGACTATAATACTGTTTTGCAATCTAAACTTAATTTCTTTTCCAAATAACAGCTTATTTACCACTCCTATAAGGATTGTATTGATGTCAAGCTACGATCGTGACCACTAGAGGGCGCCGTTTTATCACCTGCAAACGATACCTAGCATTAATGAAAGGAATTCTAGATATTAGCTCGGTGTGTTACAGCTGGTTTTGTTTAAAACGGACAAAACTGAACATATAAACTGAACAACACACGTAATGACTGATGTTTTTAGTCAGACTGGGTGCTGTAGAGTTTAATCACAATTTTGATCAAATCTCCAAGAGGGAAAAACAACAATCAAGAACTTCCTGTCATTTCAAACAGGCTTATAGAGGATTTGGCTTTTCTGCCATGCAAAACATTTCAAGCTTATTTGTGTTGTTAGTTTTGTGTGTGTTTCCTGTCTTCAATTCAAACCACAGATTTGAAACCAGACTCCAAGCTGAAGATCTGCAGCCTGTTCAAAACACTGATTTGGGGTTAATTTCACCATTACAGGCTACTCACTTAATGAAAAAGATGTGGATTTCGAGCTTAGTACCTTGGACTTCAGACTTCAGCTCTGACAACATTCACTATTCAGTGTTGATTAATCTGGGCATTTGTTTTTGTCAGCATTTAATCAAAAGATAATAAACCACAAAGCCTGTTTTTCATTATAAAGAAATGAATCACTGACACAAATGTTATTGTAACAATGTTAAAATTGTTTTATTTCACAAGATTTTCCTGTTAATATGCATTGGGTACAGTTCTACCATTGTTTAAAACGGTGTTTATAAAAATACATTAAAAAGGGTCTGTAAGGAGGTGATGGTTTCTCCCCCCCTTTTACAACAAAGTGGTTCAGCCCAGGTAGCCATACCTGCTGTATTGCTCTTTTGGTCTTTTTCTTATTGGTCTTTTCCATCTTTCTCCTGAACGAAAGAGTGTTACTGATGTGTGAGCTGAGGCTGCCGTGAAGGCCGGTCTATATAAAAATACATTCTCTATGCAGACCCAATCCAGTGACCTCCTGTCTTTCTTCACTCATTCCAAACACAACGCAGACCACAGAAGCATACGGTTACATTATCACCAGTCAATAAGTTGATTATTTTACAAAAACAACACATGCCAGTGGTTTTATACTGTTCCTTTTTACACCTAAGAAATGTACTTTTACTTACTAATGAAAGACACATTATTCAGAATGTTGAGGAACATCCTTAAAACAAGTACGTTCCTGTTCTCACTTATGTTCCAGCAACTAGAAACAGTTTTTCCTTCACAACACTCTATTTTTTCCTTCTCTCTTGAAGTGAATAAGACAAAAAAAATGCAGCTTGTCGTTTTACAGAGAAACCAGAAAGACAAGTGAACACGTCTGTCTTGAAGATGTCAGTACAAAGCACTCACAATGGAGTCTCCTTCCAACAATGATCAATAAACATCTCCTCATGGAAAACTGTATAAAGAGTTTCACTTATTTTACATTAAGGGTTAATGTTGAACACGAGCATCCTACACAGAGCCTTCAGTTCCACACAGCCACATTTAAATTTTACATTTTTTGGCATTTGGCAGATGCCCTTATCCAGAGCAACTTACATTCATCAACTTATCCATTGAGGGTTAAGGGCCTTACTCAATGGCCCAGTTGTTGTAGTGGTAGTACTGAGATTGAACCTTCAGAGCAGTAGTCCAATGCCTTAACCTCTGAGCTCCCACTTCCCTACTGGTAACATCTAGTGGAAAGCCTCCAGAGAAGAGATGAGGAGAGAAGAGTTGATTATAACAGCAAAGAGAGAGAAAGATATCAGAATGAGACGGCCAACAAACACACATGGGTGTGCTGGTCAGAGGTGCACAAACTTTAGGCCATAGAGCATAACTTAGACTCATAAGTAAGTGATTTATCTTTCTTAAATCTGGTAACCTAGAATGTTGAAATAACTGCTCACTTCAACTCGCACCTAGACCTGCGAGATAAACAAGATCTACTGTATGTCCTGACAAGAACACTTCCCCAAACACGAGGCTCAGTCGCATTCTGTCATTCAGTCTATTAGTTATTTGAAGTCACAGTTATTGGATGACAAAACTAACACATACCCTATATATGGATTTAACAGACTGCATGAAAGTGGACTGAGTGGGTTGATTCCTTAGAAACCTAAGAGCTACTGTAGTCATTAAGACTGTCCTGTGCTCATCCCAGGCTTCTTATTCACACAATCTACTTTATGAGTTCTTTCTACAGCATTGAAATCACCTATAATTAGGGATCTCGATCAGTAAAGCTGCTTTAATACAATGTGTGTCCAATAAAAACCATCCTGTCACATTACAGAGCTCAAGGGAATGAAGAGCAGCTCTTATCTCTACGTACGTTTCTTCTCTCTTAAATATAGTACACATACGAGTGTGGAAAAAAATCCTAGATGAACTCTAAGTGACATTGAAGAGCTCAGCATGAGTATTGTGTTCCTCTTTAGCTACAACTTCAGTGCACAGAGCCGTATTAAGAGAAATGGGAGTTAATTACACATGCCTGCCTCAAAACCGCACTGGGAAACTCACAGCCAGAAGAGGACCTGAGTGAAAACACATGCTGCTTCTTGTCTCGCAGGGAGCTCCATCGCTCGCATTTGTTCTTTAATTATTTCTTTCTGTCTGATGCTGAAATTTGTCCCCTTCATCGCTTTTCTTGCTCTCTGTGTATTTGCGCCTTTTACCAGCCCATTAAAGGCTGTTTATAAAGTCATACATTTCCATTCTCCGTTCTTTATTATTTCTCCATTTGATCTCTTAATCTATTTGTGCTTTTTCACTCTCTTCCTGGCAGCTCCATGCTTTCAACCACACACGGATCTGCACATGAGGATGACTGTGCATGAAAGCAGAAAAGAAAAAGAGAAGAAAACGTATCGGGTGTCTAGGAGACGGTGAACGAGCTTTTGGCTGGTAGTCGCGAAAGTACCCCAGAGGACGTGTGCTGATGTTGGACCGGGTTTTGCAATTAAATGTTGCCAAAGAAATAAAAACAAGGAGGAATTTGATCCTGCTGAGATTCAAATGTGAAATTTTTTTTTTTTTTTTTTTGATGACATCATGAAAAGGCTGACATGAACAGCTGAGGTTCATCCTCCACACGAATCTGATAAAGAAACAATAGCATAAAAAAAAGACAGCTTCTCAAGTCTAAAACCTGTTTCATTAAACAAGTGGCATGAATGTGACGTTTCTACGAATTTGTTCACGTTCCAGAAAAATGGTTTTACTTTCAAACGATTCAAGGTGTGAATTAAACTATCTGTCTGGTAGTACAAATACTTCTGCAGTGCTCCTCATAACGTCTGGATAGCTGTGGAATGAAGTAACAGCTAGTCCACATCTTCACGTCATGTGTTTGACTTTACTGTATTACTTCATCGAGATGCAACAGGAAGTGCTCAGTGTTCTGCTCTAGTGCAGTCCTGTCTGAGCTCTGAGGATTGTTCTATGAAGATCTTCTCCAAAGATCTGATCTAGAATGGGACCTCTCGAAACGATTGAGATTTCATATTAGATTTTCATATCTGTTCCTGTGTAGTGCTCAAATACTCTTTATCTGATTTCACACTCAGATTAAAACCAGACATGCACATGGTTTACAGTGGGGCCTCTTTTTTTTTTCTTTTACATATAGGACCACTACAGAAATGTTAAATAGGATGTGGCAGCCTAGTGGTTAAGGTGTTGGATTACTAATCAGAAGGTTGTGAGTTTGAATCCCAAGTCCTCCATTTAACTTGTATAAGTTTTTTTCATTTTGATCTGATATCCACACCAAGCTCAGGGCCTTCAGCTTTAATAAGTACAGAATAAAACACTGTATCCACCTTGTTGTTGATTATGTTCCTATATCAGCACGTGCCAAAGTGTTTTATTACTCTCACCTTACAACAATTTTCAAAATGTTTTTATATAATTCATTCATTCATTCATTTTCTACCGCTTATCCAAACTACCTCAAGGTCACGGTTAGCCTGTGCCTATCTCAGGCATCATCGGGCATCAAGGCAGGATACACCCTGGACAGAGTGCCAACCCATCGCAGGGCACATACACACACTCTCATTCACTCACGCAATCACACACTATGGACAATTTTCCAGAGATGCCAATCAACCTACCATGCATGTCTTTGGACCGGGGGAGGAAACCAGAGTACCCAGAGGAAACCCCCGAGGCACGGGGAGAACATGCAAACTCCACACACACAAGGCGGAGGCGGGAATCGAACCCCCAACCCTGGAGGTGTACACTAGATTCGGTGAGCCAGCCAGGAGGGTCATACTCTGGATGAGTGGGACGAAGTGGACCGATGGGCACTAGAAGGAAAAAGGTAAACAATGTTTTTTTTCATCAAATTCTGCATTAGTAGAGAGAGACAATTCCTCTGCCTGTGTAGTCTTTACTGTACACACAGTATACATGTGGTATAAGCCACAAACTGACGCTCATAAAAGTCACAGCTGAGCAGATGCATTATAAGAAAGGTTTAGGCACCCTGTATGATTCTATATAAAATTTGTACATTTCACTACATTCTATTTATCCTCATTACATATTTGACAGAGTAAAATATTTACTGTATGTTAATTCTAATTTATTATATCGATCATGTTTTGTCCTGTTCTACTAGTAAACATCTATTTGTATGAAAACAATTCCACTACATCACCACACACAATTGCAACATGCATGTAAAAAATAATGAAGCTTGAACATTTGAACTTGGTCTGTAGGCGAGGAGCAGGAGTGATGAAATGCCTCACCGCCTGAGTGGATGCAAGCGCTTACGATTCCTGACGTCAGAGAAAACGTGAGCAGTTCAGTGGTTTCTACTGCGGTCAAGGCTTTATACACTCAGTGGAGAGATTTCATATATGTAAAATGTCTTTCTGAGTCGGTCACTGTATTGTGCTTCTTGCTTATCTTCAAACCTACAAATTTGTTACTATAGAAATCACTCCTATTTCCCATAGCTCTGGGAAGACATTGCTTTTCATTATTCTGACATTTCTCCTTTAAGAATTCCAAATTATGAATGACTGGTCTGGAATAACGTCAGATGTATACAACTGAAAACCCGAAACGTGTGACGACGCCCATTAAAACCGAGACTATGAATCCATAAGGCCTGTAATGTGGTCATCGTGGTTTCTGCTCCAAATAGTGACCAGGATGTTCTTGAACCAGAGCAAATGAAGAGAAATCCTGCGGTTGCATTTAGGTTTTGGCCTGAACCATCAAACAACTACCAGACATGCTCTCTCTTTCTGTGTCACACACAGCCACATCCAGTTAAACCCCTGGCAATGACCTTCCTGTTCCCTCTCACAGTTCTCTCCACAACTTCCTCCCGTTGCTTTCTCTGGGTCTCTGGATACCACAGCTAGAACTTATGTCACATACGTGCCAACATGTCTTAGTGGAGTTTCTGTCATATGTTTCACATATCTTACTGAACACATTTGTCATCGTTTCTTACGAAGTGAGAGTTGATATAAATATTTTAGACTTACTGAAGGAAAAAGTCACATTCGAATATTTTTTTCTGATCAGCTGTCTGATTGACTAAATATATACATGTCCACACTTTGTCTGCACTGGTTTGGGTTTAGTTTGTGCTCCATGCACATGGTCTTACACACACACACACACACACACACACACACACACACACACACACACACACACACACACACACACACACACACACACACACACACACTTTAATCAAAACAGCATGCCGGAGGACTTTATTCACATTTCACAGGTCATTAGTGAAGTGAAGCTTCTCAAGCACTTTACCAAGTCATTTTTGTCAAATTCATCACTAAGGATTTTTCTTTTCTTATGGACAAAATCATCTGCAGGGTTTTAATGTATGAAATGCAAAACAACAACAATGTGAACTCACGAACCATGAAACTAAAGGGAAAATATAAGGCAAAACCTGTAGACTAGGAGCAAGAATATAGTACCCATGGCAACACAACAACAACAACAACAACAAAAAGTGCTTGACAAAGAAACCACCAGAAGTTAAACATGGGTGCTACTGGGGTGGAACATGACACTGGTGTGAATGGGACATGATCATGTGACATGTTGGGGCTGATGTTATAAATGACAAAAATAGGAAGCTGTATTATAATTTATAATAAGTAAAGTAAATAAGCACTTAAGCTGCAAAGTAATAAATATGTAAAAAATAAAAATCAATATCTGTTGATAGGGGGGGCATGGTGGCTTAGTGGTTAGCATGTTTGCCTCACACCTCCAGGGTTGGGGGTTTGATTCCCGCCTCCGCCTTGTGTGTGTGGAGTTTGCATGTTCTCCCCGTGCCTCGGGGGTTTCCTCCGGGTACTCCGGTTTCCTCCCCGGTCCAAAGACATGCATGGTAGGTTGATTGGCATCTCTGGAAAATTGTCTGTAGTGTGTGATTGCGTGAGTGAATGAGAGTGTGTGTGTGTGCCCTGTGATGTGTTGGCACTCTGTCCAGGGTGTATCCTGGCTTGATGCCCGATGACGCCTGAGATCTCCGTGACCCGAGGTAGTTCGGATAAGCGATAGAAAATAAATCAATATCTGTTGATCATTTGAACCATTTTTTAAAACCTTTCTCTCAGAAATATTTCTCTACATTTTTATTTCATTTTACACACTTTTCTCAGATTATTCTCTACATTTCTAAATTTGGGGAAACATTAAAACAAATGCAATTCATTTTAATTTTAGTGTCTTTAGAGATCACACACAAATCATCGTACATTTGGTCACGTTTTATTTTTTACTGACCTCCATCCATTTTCTGTGGTGTTTATCCTTCACAGGGTCACAGGTTATCTATCCCAGGAGACTCGGGGCACGAGCTGGAGAACGATCCTACATACAAATACACACTACGGACAATTTAGAGATCGCTTTCACGTCTGCAGACTGGTGAAAGAAACCGAGGAACCCTGAGGAAACCCCTGAACCATGGGAGGGAACATGCAAACTCCACACACAAACACACAAACACACACACACTCTCTCTCTTTGACAACAGCTTTCTCTGGACACTGGAGACTCCTTTCATCGTATTCACCATTACACACGTTTCACTATCTTTGAACAAGCCGTTACTATAGAAACAAACAATAATGGATTAATATAAACTCTTAATGAAAAATAAGAAAATAAAGCCACACCTTTCAGCCATCGGGATCAAGAACTGACGTGATGTGGTATAAACTGTAAACATCTTAACATCGCATAAAAAAAAGCAGTTTTATAGCCACGGTGCTACAGAATCTGTTAACGATCACCGCCGACTCTGATACTCAGCAGTACTTAACAGATTTACACTTTAAAAATAGCCCGAGTGTCAAACCCCATCGGCTTCCAAACGCATGGACTGAAATCACATTCTCTTAATTACTCTGATAAGATTCCTGGCAGGCGTAGAATCAGCTTGCTTGTAAATGAGCCGTAATTGATTTCTTTATTTTTATCCTTAATGCCACATTTTAAGCCTGAGAGCGTTTATGCTTTCATTTGGTTAACATCTGCTCTCGTACGATCGCCGCTTAATGTGTGTGTGATGTGAGTTCGCAGGAATCGCCGAGCTCTTTCACAATGCTGAAAAGGATTAATAGACGCTCGTGCTCAGCGATTGGCTCGTCTCGCCAGCCGAGCCAAAACACCGCAAATGGAGCTGAAAGCACGGTGCCAGCGTCACACGACACATCCACATGATGAATAGCAGCGCGTTCAGGTCGCACGTAGGATTTTTTTAAAAATACAGAAACATTGTTTTTCCCTCCTAATCTTTAAGCCATTAAAGCAAACTTTTCATTTTAACTCGGGAATTTTAACCAGATGTCCCAGCGCTTTTATTTTCTGGGAGACATTAGCATAATGACATTTAATGCCTGAAATCCTCTGTGTATTGACATTTAGTTGACGTATTTTTTTCCCTCCTTTCTCCTGTGTTTATAGTAGGAAGAGCGCTCTCGGCATGACAAACGAGTAGAAGCCTGGATATTTAATCCCTACACAAAGGGTCAAGTGGAGAGGAAATGTGTCCGTTTTCCAAAATGAGCTCACATTCTCTGCAGGTTAAACATAATTACGGCACAATACTACAAAAACGGAGGTAATTCTGGTTCTCGTCGTTCTTTTTGCTGTGTGTGTGTGTGTGTGTGTGTGTGTGTGTGTGTGTGTGTGTGGTGTGTTTTATTCCTTATTCAGCACCATAAACTCCCATGAACTTCTAACTATCCCTTTGGTGATTTATTCGTTCTGTAGCCGGTAAATATTCTACAGAACTCACTAATACGCTTTAAGGTGAAAGGTTAAACCGTACAATAATGTACTACGCGATGGAGTATTGTTGTTCTTTTTTTTTTCCAGGGAACAGAGATGAAGTGAAAGTGTGTGTGTCCTATCACAAGCCCAAACTTTCATCACTTCATGTCTTGTTTATTAGTTTCACCAATAATATTTTTTAAATGCTGTGCATCGAGATGTGGAACATTCCTGAGTTAAACCAATGAAATGAAATGCATCTATTTTAGTGTGCAAAGGTTATTCAGAGATCTGGAAACAATCACACACACACACACACACACACACACACACACACAGGCAAATTCACCCCCCGATGACTAACATGTTACACTTTCAGCTTCTTAGTCACTTCATATGATTCAGTAACTGCAGTGAAAGAAAAATATATGAAGTCTAGTGAGTGCGGGATATAAATCTGTGCCGAGCCACGACTCCAGACTGTTTACACAACTCTGGGTTGGACATGACCAACAGAATACATACAAACTACAGACACGTGTCATGTTCCGTGTATTTCTCATTAGGTTAAGGACATGCTGAGAGGACGGCCGACTCGAGGGTTCGTCATGTACAGTACACAGCTGTACACACACTAACCCGGTGTGTGGAGTGTGTGTAAAAACCAGCTGAACACCTGCGAGGAAAGAGATGCAAGATGATAGAGTATCGGGGTCTGTATTGCGTCTTTCACACGGATGATATAGACGTGCCGTTTAATAAGAAATAAATGAACGTAATTAGAATTTCACAGCAAACAGATAGAGAAAGTTTTCAACGCACCGGAAATGTTTTTCCACTCGCAATAACAGCAAAATAGAAAAAGAATACTAAATACTGGAATACTAAAAATCACCAGGGATAATCCTGGGGCAGTCCAGGGATAATCCTGGGGCAGTCCAGGGATAATCCTGGGGCAGTCCAGGGATAATCCTGGGGCAATCCAGGGATAATCCTGGGGCAGTCCAGGGACAATCATGCGGCAATCTAGATACAATCCTGGGACAATTCTGGGATAATCCTGGGATACTCTTGGGACAATTCTTGGATACTCCTGGGACAATCATGGGACAATCCTGGGACAAAAATGGAAAAATCACAGAACTAGGAATCAGAAAAAAAACTTTGAAATCCAGGAAGTGGCAGAGACTAGACTGAAACAGAAAACTGAAACTAAGGCGCATGATGCTTGTTGCTATGAAAACCATGGCACAAAGCAGGAATCCATGACGTGGATAATATATTTCAAAATAATCAGTATTAATATTGTGTGTGTGTGTGTGTGTGTGTGTGTGCTGGTTCTGTTTGCTCTTTAAGTGCATTACAAAACACATAATACAACATCACATCCTTATAAGAAATACAAGACAACCTCGAACCTCTAGTCACTATGGAACCGTGACGCAAAGGCGGAATTGATGACAGTGAGATCTGAGAAAAAATATGGACAAAAAAAGGAGTTAGTTTATAGAGTTAATAGCATAGAACATGTTGAACTCACGTGTTCATGGAGCTCCATTTGTGCACTTTATTATGTCGCTTTGTAGAAGCCAACATTCTGTTTTCCTATTTAAGCATAGACAAAAATATATCAAGAGTAACTCCTCCTAGGGCTTCCGAGCCACATGCACCAAATTCGGATATGTTGTAGAGCCTGGTATGAAGTTGGTTGCTATTACTTTTCTAAGTGATCTGAGTTCTGGTACTTCTGGTACCGGGTCTCAAAATAGCCTTTTTTCCCATAGACTCCCATTATAAACTTTGGAGGTTTCGAACTATCTACACCAAACTCGGCCAGCTCCTTTAGGGTGATACTTAAATTGGTGTACCGACTGGCCTTTCGGTTGTCCCGCAGCTCCGCCCCCAATATATGCAAAATCAAAAAACTTGTTACAACATTGACATGTCATATATCAAAACACTCACGGGTATTCTAGTGACATCACATGACGTCAGGGGAAAATCAAAAATTAGCACAACATGGACATGTGACATATCAAAACACTCATCCCAATGTGGGGAACTTCCTCAAGAGTATTCGGATGATGTCACATGCTCGTCTCCACTTGCCTCCAAATGTTTTGGCACCCTAGCTTTCTGTCCACTTGCCTCCAAACGTAACACTGGTCCTTATGTCCACTTGCCTCCAAAAAACACTGGCCTTTGCGAATACTTGCTTTGTCAAACATCAAAGTTTGTCACGACAAACTTTACAAATCTAATTTCATGCTGGAACAGCTTTCAGAGTCTCTTAGATCCAGTGAAGGGAAACTGAGACGTTCTAGAGAATATTGGCGTGATGGTCATTATTCACAAAGTGGAATTTGTTACTTGTTATTTGGGACCTGAGCAAATCAGTGCGATATATAATTGCTATAAAGTTTAAAAGGGACGTATATCGACTGTCAGGCAGCCTTTTCTGCCATTGCCTTAAAGAGCTCCAGACTGGGAAGGGGTCCAGATTGAGGGGTTCAGCTCATACAGAGCTAACGCTTATAGAGCACACGTTCTCATGGAGTGTGAGTTATGAGACCACAGACACACTATTATTAAGAGATTTGTCTTTGAATGCTTTCAGCATTTCGGCAACTCGGGCTGGGTTTGTCCAGGGTCGACCCATTTCACACACACACACACACACACACACACACACACGCACACGCACACAAACACACACTTATAGATCCATCTGGATGTGATCTAATATGATCCCAAACCCCAAAACCTGAGAGGATTTGAACAAATCTCAGTCTCAGCTGATCACACTCACGTATTTGAGAAAGAGCAAATTCTCTCAGAAACAGATGCGCAATCCTGTCGCCATGACTACCGTTACGTGCTACGATCAGGGAACGAGCGGCTCTACTGACCCTCATGCTCTCACGAGTCTCAGAAGTGATTTTAATTAGACTGGGATTAATATCAGTGATGACAAAGAGAGACGATGGGTCATGCCGTGACAACAGATCTAACAGAGAGGTGAAGAACAGACATTGTGATCTCAGGAGGCCCAAAGAACCTGTAGAAGAACGCAGAAAGCTAAGCAGTTCTGCACAAAGACATCTTTTGGAAATGTTCGTAATGAAAATGTCTTGTTTATTTATTGTTGTCAAGTTGCATATGTGTCAGAGAAAAAAAATATATATACATGTGTTAATAAAAACCAAGTAACTGAATCATTTTTATTTGTTATTACATTTCAAATTTTTTCGAATACATCATACATTTAAAGGAGCTCCGTCACGGCCAACGATTTTTCACAGTGAATGGTTCCTCGGTTATATATCAATGTTATTTTTATGTCACAGAGGCTGAAAATCTCCATCGTCCACCATCAGGAGAGAAAGAACATAAAGACAGGTCGAGTGTAAGGAGAACATGTAACCTGTGTGTAAGTGGGTAAATATTTACACAGCTGTACACGCAGAAATACGTGCGGATTTACAACATAAATGAAATTTAAAAAATTTATTTTGGCAGGATGAGTCAATCAGGGGGTGGAAAAGCAATGCAGGGGGATGCAGTTAAAGCTGGTGAGACACACTGCAGCTGATGGACCAGAATCAAGCCAACTCTGTGATATTCAAAAGGATCTTGCGATTTTTCAAAAGGTTTACTGTAGATTTTGTTCAGTCACGTGACGTCACAACATGCGTTCAGTTCTTCACGGATTAAAATTCAGTCACGAACACAGCTCATTACATGTGTGTCTCACCAGGAGGAGTCAAGAAGAAGAATATTTGCCTGCAATTTAAACCATTTTGATTAGATTCGATAAAATAGAAGCACCAAAAAACCCTCCCACAAATTTCTGACTGCAGCAATCACAAAAAAAACCCCTCTAAAATCTTGTAGGGACTGGATAAGATTAGCTGACAGGGTGCAGAACTTTGGTTTTCACTCAAAGAAAATTTTTATTTGGTGTGCAGAAATGGTTTCAGTTCGAAAACCTTAATAGAAGCGAAGAAATACATTTTTTAACAGGTTCTATGAGAGTTTAGAAATGATTATGAATGCCTGTCACCAGTGGAGGTTTTAGGATTTTTCTGTAACAGGGGCCATTAAGGGGCCACATGTTACATTCAGGGGCCAAGTACAGGGTACATTCAAGCACATAAAATAATTTATTCAGTACGGTGCAAATACATTTTGACAACATTCCTTTTTCAAACGCTCGAGTGCCGCCAATTGTTTGGGGCTTGAGTTGCATCTGTGATCGTTGTTAAAAATTCTCCGGTTGTTCTTCTCGTCAACGATTGATGGAACGGGGGCCAATCAGATTTCAGCAGGGGCCAGGGCCCCTGTGGACCCGCCTCTAGAACCGCCCCTGCCTGACATGCTCCCACCCTGAAGCTGATTAGTTTCCAATAAAACCACATCTCAATGTGGTTGAATCCTCTGATATATCAGCAATTTGCCAACAATTATGATTTTTATTTATTAAAGAAGAACACAATTTTTGTCCAATTACGGTTGTATTTAAAGTTATGGAACATCTGCAAAACGTACAGCAGTTATAAAATGAAAGGTGAAATAACTGACAGTGACAAAGACACTGAAGACACTGAATGATACATACAGAATATCGATGGTGTGTTTATGCTTCTTATTCCACAGTACACGAGCTGTTACTATAGAAACATTAACATATTAGAACAAGCCTGTTAGTTGGAATAACCTGAGTCTAATCTCAGAGCCGCTTTAATAGAAAACTAATGAAAATAACCACCAATTGTTTAGAATTAACGCAACACACTTTAGTTAATGCGTACGTTTCCGAGCTTCCAAACACAGGCCTGTACTTGAAACGGTTCCTGACAGGAAAACACGCCTGTTTGTTTTTATTTGTAAGGTTCCACATGGAAACGTTACGGGTTCCCCCTGAGGAACGAGCCAGAGAAGTGTGTTCTCTAAAAGCAGCTCCTACTGACTCATTGTAATCACCATACAGTCTCTGCGTCGTTCCAGGGATTTGATCTACACAGTCCAGAACATTCATACGATGAAAAACTGCCAGTGTTACTGAAACAGAGGATTACCTCAGTGCTGTGGGTGTGGAAGAGAGAGAGAGAGAGAGAGAGAGAGAGAGAGAGAGAGAGAGAGAGAGAGAGAGAGAGAGACAGAGAGGGGGAGAGATGAGAAAGAGAGAGAGAGAGAAGAGAGAGAGAGAGAGATAGAGAGAGAGAGGAGAGAGACAGAGAGAGAGAGAGAGAGAGAGGAGAGAAACAGCGAGTGAGTGAGAGAGAGAGGAGAGAGACAGAGAGAGAGAGAGAGAGGAGAGAAAGAGCGAGTGAGTGAGAGAGAGAGAGAGAGAGGAGAGAGAGACAGAGACAGAAAGAGCGAGCGAGCGAGAGAGAGAGAGAAGAGAGAGAAAGAGACAGAGAGAGAGAGAAAGAGAAAGAGAGAGACAGAGAGAGAGACAGAGAGAGAGAGAGAGAGAGAGAAAGAGCGAGCTAGTGAGTGAGAGAGAGAGAGAAGAGAGAGACAGAGACAGAGAGAGAGAGAGAGAGAGAGAGAGAGAGAGAGAGAGAGAGAGAGAGAGAGAGAGAGAGAGAGAGAGACCGAGTTGATTTGATCAGAAAAGTGTTGTGGATTGTTCAGTGTTTGGAGACACTTGTGTTTATACACCTAACACAGTCATGCACTCATAACAGCAGGAGGTCAGAAAATTATAATGAATATACAACCAGTGAGTTGGATAAAGGATGCTGGTGGTCCGGTCAGTGTTAAGGGGTTAGCCGTTTGACTTCCACCTGCACCTAATGTGCTCATTCTGATGAGCTCAGCATAAAAAGAGCTATTACTGGAACATTTCAGTCCGTGCTAGTGCATGGTCCGATTAACCACTGATAACATCCATTCAATCGAGTGATAACATTCGAAGCGTGTGAGCTGAAGCGTATGTACTGTCCTTCCTGTCTGTCTGCCTGCCTGAATGACTGATTAGATAACAGAACGAGTGTAAAGGTGTTGCTAATAAAGTGACCAGCGATAGTAGTTTGTCCAGAAGTCTCATGCGCTCACTTCCTATCCTGTAGGGTTTAAGGCTCAGCTGCCAGGTTTTGTTGGGTTTCAGAGCTTTACAGTGTTTTCTGGCTTGTACATTTGTACAGAAGAAAAACTTTAGTAGTTTATTTATTTTATTATACAAGTATAGGTGAATCTGGCCTGAATTTATTTGTGGTTAACTCCAAAAGTATTGGCACCATGAGAATGAGAAAATAAAAAAGAGGCTGCATATTGATGACCTTTCCAACAAATATTAAGTCATGAGACAATTTGTGGCCATGAGATACTGAAGACGTGGCCAAGAATGGAACGATATTAGCCTCATACTACTAACTCCCAGCTTGAAAAAGAAAAAGAAAAGAAAAAGAAAAAGAAAATGTGTCTCCTGACAGTCTGTTGAGAAGTTCTGCCTGGTGTATTAGCATTAGCAGGAAGTGGCTCCTAACAGTGAACAATCTCTAACACGGGTCTTTTTTTTTTTTTTTTACCCCAGAGCAAATGTTCTTTGATGTCTGTGAACATCCTGTGTCTTCCTGTGGAGCAGAGAGTGTGCTTAATTCACAGATAAAGACAGCACAGTGTGCTCTCTCTTCCTAGATTAACAGATGATTTAACTACATCTACAGTAGGAGTGAGCGCGTTGTTACACGGCGTGCTTCTTCACCTGCTGATGAGATACCAGGAGGTTAGGAGGATTAGCACTGCGAGATATAAAACATTTTATAATAAGATATAATAAGGAATGTTATTTAAAATTTCTCTCGGATATGTTACAGCTGAAGTTTCCATGACTAAATGAACAAAAACAAAGGAGCTGGAAATCATCCTGCAGCTCTGATCCAAACAAGCATCTTTCTGGCTCTTTTGGTTTGAGGTAAACAGCCAGCTTTAATTTTGTCGTCTTCACTCCGTGTACTGAATGATCAAAGCCGAACCAGCGTTTAGATGTTTTTTTCTGCTTGAATGCTGGAGAACCACATTGTTGCTCATCTATGACAATGTTGCACAAAATGGCTCCAGGATTTCCAGTGAAGAGGGATTACATAATCAAAACAAACTAGTCAGCGTTCAGGGTTAACATTTTTCCATAGTTCCTTTTGGGCCAGTAGTTCATGAGGATTACTCCTGACTTACAGGTAGGTTGTGGCTTCTCGGTTCTCGCGCTCTTTGGCCTGAGCTACAGCCACGTTGATGCACTGCAGCCATTCCTCCGCATGCTTCTCATCCTCTGCCTTCAGCACGTATGTCTTATTGTCTGTGAAGATCTCGAAAGCTCGAGGTAGGCCGCAGTCCCGTCGCTTTTTCGCCACCACCTTCACGCTCTGCACTTTGCTTAGCTCGATTGTGTTGTCGTCCAGTCCGTCCTTCTGGGACAGGAAACAGAGGATGGGATTAAAATAGCACTGTACCTACTGTTTGGCAAAGAGACTTCATTTAACCTAACTGTAACTTTATAATAAAATAAACCCTGTTAGACTGGCTATGCAAGGATATGGCGTGAAAATGGGGAATACGTGGGGAAAGGGGTGGGATGGTGACCATTAATGTCTGAGAGCTCATTTTAGATTCATATGTTGAATGGCTCACATGTCATTTTTATGGAATTTATTTATTTTTACATATTTTTGAGTAAAAACCTGCTAATCTTCAGTATCTAATTAGGGTTCTCAGGGGTTCTCCAACACTAACTTCTCAACCCAGCTGTAAAACAAATTTGACGGATCCACGTCAACACAGATTTATTTTGAGAACAAAATCCTACTATTTAAATATTATTTCAATGTTTTCAGTAATAGTCTGGTTTTTGGAGCCATTTTGGAGCCTTGAAGCCATTTTTATCCCTGAATTTTCCACGGAACACATTGGGCCAAAGTTAACATTATTATTATCATCGTTATGATTTTTATAAAGTTATTTTCAGTTCCTGAGGTTTGGATTAAACCATTTCAATTCAAATTGACCAGTGAAAGAGGCTAATAACTATAATGACCTTTATAATAGTGAGTTGTCATTTCCTGTAACAAAAAAATAAATAAAAAAATCATAAATTCGCTGGCTCTGCTTCCCAGACCCCACTTTAACAATCTCTGATCCTAATAAAAATATAGAAGGATATGTATTTATTAACTATGGAGATCCCTAAACCCTGTTCTCTCTCACTCTGCTCTCTGGGAGATCTGTTCTGTGTTAATTCTTTGTGCTTAATGTCCACGAGCAAACACACATTTCCTCAAAGGAGCTTCCACAATGGAAGATCGGTGTAAGAGGCAAAGAACATGAAGGGGAAGTACTGTAAACCACCACAGGCTGAATTCCAGCTCATAGAGCTTAAGATCCAACGTTTGGTTGGACTTTGGATCTTACAACATGGGAACAGAGGCTGGGACGCGGTTTGTGGGTTATGATGGTTTGGTTTATTGTGCTTTCTCTCTTGGGAGTGCTTGTCTCGCTTTCTCAATCCTTGCTCTGCAAATAGTTAGATGGAGCTTTCTGAATAAATCTCAGCAGGACAAAGATCTTTAGAACTTCATTATATGTGCTGTTTGACTGGCAAAGATTTGTGGCATTTCATGAATACAATGAACAACAAGATGGATATTAGCCTGGATGTCACAGATACAGGAAACAAAGACATCAATAAAAATAAATTCCTTAACGTTGAACACTGCACCTCCATGACAGTAGAGGTCCCCCTTAAAGGTGGGGTGCAAGATGTTTGAAAAATGCTTCAGAAAACTGAGTCGGGCCGACAAACAAAACAAACGTGTAGCCAGTTAGCATAAAGGGGCATGTCTTCTCAATATGTGGCGGAGAGAGTGTTCAGTGCGCATGTCTGACATTAGCATAAAGGGGCGTGTCTGATCAATATGCGGTCGGAGAGAGTGTTCAGTGCGCATGTCTGACATTAGCATAAAGGGGCGTGTCTGATCAATATGCGGTCGGAGAGAGTGTTCAGTGCGCATGTCTGACATTAGCATAAAGGGGCGTGTCTGATCAATATGCGGTCGGAGAGAGTGTTCAGTGCGCATGTCTGACATTAGCATAAAGGGGTGTGTCTGATCAATATGCGGTCGGAGAGAGAGTTCAGTGTGCATTAGCATAAAGGGGCGTGTCTGATCAATATGTGGCGGAGAGAGTGTTCAGTGCGCATGTCTGACATTAGCATAAAGGGGCGTGTCTGATCAATATGCGGTCGGAGAGAGTGTTCAGTGTGCATGTCTGACATTAGCATAAAGGGGCGTGTCTGATCAATATGCGGTCGGAGAGAGTGTTCAGTGCGCATGTCTGACATTAGCATAAAGGGGCGTGTCTGATCAATACGCGGCGGAGAGAGAGTTCAGTGTTCATTAGCATAAAGGGGCGTGTCTGATCAATATGTGGCGGAGAGAGTGTTCAGTGCGCATGTCTGACATTAGCATAAAGGGGCGTGTCTGATCAATATGCGGCGGAGAGTGTTCAGTGCGCATGTCTGACATTAGCATAAAGGGGCGTGTCTGATCAATATGCGGCGGAGAGAGTGTTCAGTGCGCATGTCTGACATTAGCATAAAGGGGCGTGTCTGATCAATATGCGGCGGAGAGAGTGTTCAGTGCGCATGTCTGACATTAGCCCGAAAGCGATTGAAACATTGACATGGCAGATAAAAACGAAAAGCGAAAAAGGCTTACGATAAGGCAAGAAGTAGGACCCGTGTTAATATAGGATCAGCTTTCCAGCGCTGGAGAGAACTGAACGTCTTCCGTGTGAAACGGAGCTAAACCTTTCATGATACAACACACAGTACTACAAAAACACATTTTTATTACCATAGTATTACTCATTGAGTTCATTTATTGATAAAAATATACCCTCGGTCATCTGCCCCAGCAGGTTCCGCCATAATAGTTGTCTGGGTTACGTATGTATGTGTGGGGTGGAGCTATCAAAACAGGGGTGACACCCCTGGGTTAAGGGCGTGTTTGTTTTGGTGATTTCAACATTGGCTTTCAAACATCGAGCACCCCACCTTTAAGTTATGGTCTGATATACATGATATTAAAATGACTCACTTTGTGAAGTCTTGCCAACTACCTACTTTAGGTTCTGCGTATTGTTGCTTAAGCCCTATTCGGACGGGACTAGTTTTACAGTGGGTCGTTAGAGAAATTTCAGTTTCACAGACGTACTTTGTGATTTTAATCCCGTCCGAATCTGCCATGTCTGTCTTTTTCCTCACACGACCTGTGTAAAAATTCCAGAGCAAATTACCTACTGTTTTTCAGCAAAATCAGCGCTGCTCTGAGAAATCTAATCCCATCTGAATGCGAATGTCTGTGATTGCCGAAAAAGTTTTTTCCAAAACGCGTTTTCTTGTCTGTTTTGGTCAACGTGAACTACCGTATTAACCCTAGCGCACCGGTATTCAAGGTTCTGCTTTCTGCACACCAATAATGGATGTATAATGGATGTGTTTGCTACCTTGTGAAGAAATGAAAAAATGAAATCAACAAGAAGAGCCAAATCACGTAAATTGTTAATACTGGCTACTGTAATATCAGTTTCAGGTAAGAGTACTTTCCTTTCTATAGTCAATTACATAACGTGAAAATTATATAAAAACGTATTTATTCCAGTGGGTTTATAAGAAGTTCTATATAAAAATATGACCATACGCAATCCACGCGTCCTGGACATGTGGTCTTGTGCAACGCCCACATGTAAAACACAGACACTCCTACCTCCGTAATAAACACAGAGATGTTAGTCCCGTCCAAATCCATACATGAAATGACAGATGTCGGCTGAAATAAATTCTAACTCGAACGTCGTTTGGAAAACTAGTCCCGTCCGAATAGGGCTTTATTCTACACAGGGAAATAAAGCTAAATAAATATTAAATCAAAAGTCACTAGAATTGGCCAAGACATCATAGAGTCTAATCATTTACACACCAAATGACAAATTTTATGAAGGATGATTTTCTGAAAATATTTGAATATAATAGAAGTGAATCGAGTTTATCAGAATAAAAAACAATAGATTATAACATTTCTTTTAGAATGACATTGAACATCTTTGTGACTGGATGATGGGATGAATGGTGAGCAGTGATTGGTTTATAAGAACAATGGTGAGCAGTGATTGGTTGATGGAATCAAAGGTGATCACTGACTGGTCAATGGGACCAATGGTGAGCAGTGATTGGTTGATGAGAAGAATGGTGCTTACCGATTGGTCAATGAAAGCAGTGTTTGGTCAGTTGGAGCAACGGTAAGCAGCTGGTGAGTTGAGTGATCTTCCGGTGTTCATTGTGTACATTGTTCACTGGATTACTTTCGTGTCCTTGTTGTTTTTACCCTCATCTGTTTTGTTCTGTTTTGTTATGCTGACGTGCATTTTGTAACTGTTAAAAAACTTCATGCAGACAGATATTCAACACTCTCCAGAGCCCTGTGTGTTACACACTGTTCTTCATCAAATAACAGACAGAACTCATCAAGCTGAACTCCGATAAAATAATATGAAAAGTTTGGGATACAGACTCTGCAAACGCTGTAAACTTTAACGAAGCGTGTAATTGAAAACCGCAAAGTCATTTTGTATGTAGAGCAGGGCTTGTAAGATTTTTTAATTGGTTCCCTAGTTTTTTGTTTTTTTTTTGTAAATAAATGAAAGCAGGTAGTAACGTATCCAAACAAAATGGAAACAGGGCAATTTATTTTCCATTTAAAACGGAATGAATTTCCCTCCTTTCCTTTATTACGCCGACGTTCAGTTTATTTGGCTTTCTTGTCCGCCATGACAAACTGACCTCAATCTATTTTCTCTTTGTTTTCTATGCATGCTTTTGATTTTATATATATATTTTTTGCAAAACGTGTGCCTTCAAAACTGGTCCATGCTGGAGTGAACCCTCCCTGTCTTTGGCCTGAAGCTCAGTTGTTAAACTGAAATGCATTGTTAAAACTTAGCGGAGGCTTCTCAATTTTCCCTGATTTTCATTTTCAGCTACTCTGAACGCAGATTTCCATCTTTCTGCATGAAAACAGATGAGTCATGCATTATGGCAGTCATGCCAGGTGTACCCCAGGGGCTAATACTGCATCCTGTGTTACTATGTTCAGGTTTAGCTCCCAGTTAGAGAAACTTTATTGAGTTGAGGGTTTGCAATGTTGGACTTATTGTTTCATTGTGATTCAGTTATGAGAAGCAGCAGCAACAGTTGAACATTTTAAAAAACTATACCACATTTAAAGATTTCAAGATTCACAGATTTTACCGTCTGGGTTTGAGACACTTACTGATTTCCCTTTCCTGAAGAGGAGCTGGTTACCAGACAGAGTGAAGTAGCGGGTTTTCCAGCGTTTGATGAACTTCCAGCGAACCTGTTTCTCCTTTAACATGCCCTCGATGAGCGGCTGTCCATCCTGGTTCACCACTGTAAAGATTTGTGCTGGGAAGTTAGCGTAATTTCACAAAAAAAAAAAAAAAAAAAAAACACACACAAACTATTCAGTAACACTGTTGATACATAGATTTCTGTTAGAAAACCGAGAATGCATCACGGCTTGATAAAATTTCTACTCGTGTGTAACTTTTGATTAAATGCTCACAGTTGGTCAGATAAATGCTGCTAAGGTTGTTGCGCAGTAGAAGCTTCTATAACAGAAAAACTTCAACAAACCCTTTTACATAATAACGTGTTGCATATTGTAAAGAACAGATGGGCTGCGTTTCAGTAATATAATAAGAATAAGAGTAAGGATCTCAGTGGAACATCAAGATTAATGTGTTTGCATTTGCATGCTACGTTTATTTATTTTTATATTTTCTTGGATCGTTTGAATGTTTCCGTGAATATGACTCGATCTAATCGGACCTTCAAAACCCAACTTGATCATAAGATGTTATATTTCTGAATCAAATCTAATCAGCTTTTATATTTGCAGTTGAAGTTTTTACCAGAAAGCTCTACCACAGCACGTTGTTGGTTCATGATCCGAACACAAAGTGCGAAGTTGATCTACAGATCTGTGTATGTGAGCATGACCCCGAGGCCAGACGGAGACAGGCCACAGTCCTACCCGCTGTCTGTCCTGCATGTGTTTGCTTTAACCGAGCTGCCAGGCGACACAGACCTCCGCCAAGTACCCTCGATGGCCAATTCCCGTAAACCAGGAAGCGGGGTTACAGCTCTTCCAGGACGGCACAAAGCACCCTATTGTCTTCTTCTTCTTCTGCAGCAATGAGGAGAGCAGATGAGAATCTGATGCTCTTTGATATCCCTGTTTCCGATTAAGTAAGAGAAATCTTTGATGCTTACCAAACGCTGAGAGCGTGCGCTGCCAGGAACCTCCCCCATGAGTGGGTTCTGGTACAGAACATTGGAACAGTACTTTAACTTGTGCCACTGTGCCACAGGGAGAAAACAGCCTTGAGTTAACACAGAAGAGGTCCCAGAAAGAGGGGGAAAGGTAGCGCTGATGTCACTCGGGAACAGGGCCAAGCTAGAGCTGCTGGTTTAGCCTGTTTGGTGAACAGTACATTCACGAGCAGCACAGGGACAGTAATCTACAAAATGATATCAATCAGACAGGTAGGATCAAAACCAACTTAAAGCCTGTCTCAGAATACCTGTCTCACTGTGTAAGTGATCCAGGAGAATGTTATGATCTATAGTGTCGAATGTAGCACTAAGTTCAAGTAGAACTATAATAGTGAGATGCAGTCTTGGTCCGAACTTTAACAAGTGCAGTTTCTGTGCTATGATGTGGCCTGAAACCTGACTGAAGCTCTTTAAAGATATTGTTCTCCTGTAAGAAGGAGCACAGTTGAACATACACAACCTTTCTTATAGTTCCCATAGTAACGACGCAGTCACAGGGACATGTACGGCACACACTCCACATGAACTCTTGAAATGGCAAAGTTTCTTTGTAAGGAGATGTTTCTTTAAAATTCCTGGAAGGAGTTTGAAGTGTCAGTGGATTTATAACAGTCAGAAATTTTCACGGCAGAGGAGGAACTAAAAAGGAAGATGTTCCACTGATGTTCCACAACGTCATTCTTTAAGGACAGGAAAATGATGAAACATTTTGATGCTAACAGGACATTAGCTTCATCATGCCACCATGTGACTGATTGTTTTCCTTAGACAGTCGTCACAGAGTGTTTTGTCAAGGACCTTCTCTGGATCCATCAGATGTCCTAAAGCCTGAAACTAGCAGTAAATCTTCTCTTGATGCTGTCAGAGAAAAGAGGAACGTACAGTACTCGAGAGCACACACGATCTTCCCACATCACACGTGAATACGTTACAGATGCCATATATCACAGTCCCAGTCTACTGCATTTACAAATCCAGGTTTTGGATTCTTAGGGTTTGTGGAGGTCAGCGCTGGTTTGTATGGTTCATGGAGATTTTCCAGAAATCCCAGAGTACTGATCAACGTTCTGCTTGAAGACCGACAACCTGAGGGAAAACTCTGACGTTCTGATGTTGTTCCAGCAAACCCCTGCTGAGAAGATCCTCTGTTTGACTCTTTGCTTTGTGTTTACTGGGACAGGAGCGCTGCTCTTTCCAGCTACACGTCACTGATTTCATCCATATGTAAGAAAGAACAACAAACAGTGCGCAGGATACGCTGAGGATAAGAATGGAGCAGGACGTGGATATGGACTCTGTAATCACTGGAAGATCATCTCGATACCTCGATGTCAACATCTAGTGTTGTTTATTTCAAACATCGTTATTCTTTTCTTCTCTCGTTATTCCATTTTTTCTTGTCCTAATTGCAAACTAAGCATTTATTCACAAGTCGTCGCTGTCGGGCGGAATCCTCTTATCTCCAAAACCGTTACTTTTCAGGAAATGAAAAAAACGCCGTACCTTATCTGCAGTGCACAGGGTTTAGTCCACGTTGCAGTGGATTGTCTTGCGCTAAATTCCTGTCCTCAGACGAGCACCAGAACTAGCGGGGGTCAAGATTTTTTTTTCTTTGAGCCCAGTGTTTTGAAGACATTTACCTCAGAAGACGTGTTGATTCGTCGCGACTCTTCTTGAGGAGAAATATGCCGTGAAGCTCTCCCGCGGAGTGAGGAAGAGGTGGACAGTTGAAGTGTCCAATGGAGTTATGAGATTTGTGTTCAAGCTATTTTCAAGACTTTAGATTGGTTAATAACTTGTAAAAATAACAGACCCACGTGGGGACTGACCAATAGCATCGATATGTGAAAAAATATGAAACTGACCAAATTTGGACATACGAGGTTTCCGCCCGACAGCGACGAAGTGTTGGAATTTTAATTTGAATAAATACATAAAGACGATGCAATCATTCATTAATTCGTTCGTTTTTCTCTTTAAAATCCAAGGTTTAGAGATTACTCTAAAACATTCGCACGATATTTATCTTCACCACCAATAGAAATATTAACTTTCTGTCACAAACAACGTAGCAACGTAGCTTTCCCCCTATATGCCACGTTCGGCACTGCTGTTCTTTAACCGCACCCACTACAAGTACGCCATTTAAAAAAAAGATCAGAGCTTGACTTGGGGCAACCTTTGGGACCTAAACTACACGTAAGTGTCAGAATGGACAGAATGATTTGAAGATGTTTTTGCTATGAAAATGCAGATTTTTTTCTTAATAAGGTCTCGTACATGGATACGGATTCAGTCTCGATGCTGGGACGAGAAGCTGAGTCCAACAACAAACCGTATCCAGTTCACATCGGTTCTGTGGCCAAATCTGACAGAGCCGAAGCCCTCGCAGATGATAAATACACCTAAATAATGAGATCTGCTCTCTGTATGGTAGGTGTGTCTGATGAAATATCAGCAGCGTGTTTATAGACAAAGCTGCTGTGTGAGTCACCGAAGGAAGTTTTTTTCCCCACAGATTTCTGATATATCGAACAAAATTGTAAAAATAAATAAATAAATAAAAATAAAAAGATGATCTAAACGTCTTGCTCCACATCATTGCACTTAAAGGTCTACACACACACACACAGCAGTGTGTTTTACAGGAGGTATATAAATCTAAATTCTACCGTATGGGACGTCTACCGTTTAAGTTACAGTTTAGTGCAAACGTTTGCATTATGAAAATGAAAAGATACCGTACAGTGATTGTCCATGAATAAAAGGAAGTCCATGAATAACTGGAGGTTAATGGTTACTGTAACAAGACAACAGTTATGCAACAACAATAATGATGTCAAACTGTGCAGAGGATAAACAAGAGGTCCTAAAGTCATGTGAACATACTGAACATGAACGTTACATTATATACAATATATATATATATTAACATTAAACTTTAACACACACAATAAATTCTATTTTTAATGTTAAAATGAAATGTTAGATTCATGTTAAAATTTATGTACAACTAAACTCTAGAATAATAAATGATTCATCACTCAGAAGAATTAAAATGAAAAAGAACTGAAAGAGAATTTAAAAGATCTTTAACATGTTTTTACTCCACTATGTAATGAAGTGTTAGGAGTTATGGAAGGAGTCTCCAGTGTAAAAGCTCAAAAGTACAGCTGTCAGACACCTCCAGCTTTCCAGCTGTTACCATTAAAGAGAAAGAGAAAAGAAAGTGTGCTGAGGGAGACTGTTTATAGCTGCTGTAATGTGAGTGAGAACAGGGACGACTCTCAGACTACAGCTTAGGAATTAGTGGATTTTTGGGTAGCATGCTTGTCCTCTGTGTGTGTGTGTGTGCGACTGTGTGTGTATGTGTGCGTGAGTGTGTGTCTGAGTGTGTGTGCGACTGTGTGTGTATGTGTGTGCGAGTGTGTGTGTGTGTGTGCGCGAGTGTGTGTGTGTGAGTGTGCCTGTGAGTGTGTGCGTGTGTGAGTGTGAGTGTGTGTGCGTGAGTGTTTGTGTGGGGTGTGAGTGTGTGGGGTGTGTGTGTGTTTGTGCGTGTGTGTGTGTGCCTGTGAGTGTGTGTGTGGGGTGTGAGTGTGTGTGTTTGTGTGTGTGAGTGAGTGTGTGCGTGTGAGTGTGTGTGTGGGGTGTGAGTGTGTGTGTGCGTGTGTGTGAGTATGTGTTTGTGTGGGGTGTGTGTGTGAGTGTGTGTGTGCATGTGTGTGTGTGTGGGGTGTGTGTGTGAGTGTGTGTAATTGTCCATCAAGTCCAGAAAATATATGATGTATGGTTTATTTTTGTATAAGAGGAATAAAAGCATACAGGACCTGCTGTTATAGAAAACTGCTTATTGTTAACAGTAAGTCTTTCATCCTGTCTCACCTCGTCAGTTCCTGCAGTGTTTTATTCTGTTTTAATTCAGTCTTCAGCTCCAGTCTTCACTTCATTCTACATGTTCTGCTGATTTCCAGCGACGGTTTGTAACGTAACTCTACCCACCTGTACGTGTCCTGCCCTGATGAGCAGATACACTTAACATCTTTTTGTCCAAGGGATCTGTTCTCGTGAAAGAGCTCTGGACCGGTCTCTCAGTTAGCTCGCTCTGTGACGCATAAACATCTTAAACAGACGTGACAAATCCAAATGGGAAACAAATCCACGCTGGCTCACGCGTCCTCGAGTTCTTACTGTGAGATGAGTTTTGTCTTTTTACGTCCTAATGAATAAAACGTGTCGAAGCGAGACCCAGATCAGCTGCGTTACTCTGAGACACATGTACGTTATAAGCCCCTGTGTTTCACAGCAGAACGAGGTCACGGGCGTAATAACTAACGCATGTGTGCTGAGTCACAGTACGGCGATCTCTGTCTAAAGGACGACTCGCAGAGGGGTTCGATCAAGTGCACCGAGACGCCACTGGGACTGGGGTTCATGACTCAATCGTTAGAGATCTGATTTCCTAAGAGGACACGGTGTGTGGTGCTGCTGGGGAGAAATAATCAACAACAGGAAGTTAAAAAGTCACAAAGTGATTGTTGTATATAAAACAGAACGTCCTGAAGTGTTCGAGATTTAACAAGAAATAAAGAACTGTCATTTTTTATCCGTTTATAGTTACATTCGATGTTGTGGATCATCCACGAAGCTGCTAGAAAGCTAATACCAGCTTAACTTAGTTACTGCAGACTCCATCCATGATGTTAAATAAACGTCTCCATGCAGGGAAAATGTTACCATGACAACGACGTTTAACCTGTCTCTATTCTAATCCTGGTTTAATTTGTAGCTATAGAAACGATATTAGGACGTGTGCATTGACGTCATATAAAGACTTCTGAGTCGCTGTTCTAGAGAACTAATCAACACCTCTGGACCAATCAGAATGCAGATTCCGTCCTGGCCGTGGTTTAAGGTTAAATAAAGAGTGTGTTGTGTGAGCAGTTTAGAGTCTCATTAGGCAGGACACACACACTGCCAAGGCAAGCACTCTAGGTCCAGAAGCTGCTTTTACGGACCTTCAGTAAATGCCGCAAACATTACACACTTTGTGCAATTAAAGCCACACACACACACACACACACACACACACACACACACACACACACACACACACACACACACACACCTAAGCAGTGCCGTGAGACTGCGATCACACGTGCTTAATGAGCAAATGTGGATCATTTCTCGCCTGTGTTGGTTGATCCGATTCGTTGATCCTTTATAAACAACGACAATAAAAATGTGTGTGCAGAAATGACTTTGTCTCATTAAGAGTTTCAGAATAATAATAAGAAAAAAAGTAGAAGATCTTTAATTCAACAGGGTTAAAACACAGAGGTTTAAAAGCTTTTGTCTCTTTGTCCACTCAAATACATAAAAGTTTAAAAGCATAGATATTATTATATAAGAGAATTTGTCCACTTAAACATTAAAAGCACTACAAACTTGTGACTGAATATGGATTAAACCCAGACCCAGCACTGGTTCTACAGCTTCATACTCCAGAACCTCGGCAGAACAGAGGACTAATGGGCCGGGCTTGGCTGGGTGATGATCTGCATACAGCACTAGCATGGAGAAACATGGAGAAACCACATCAACATGGAGAAACATGGAGAAACCTCATCAACATGGAGAAACATGGAGAAACCTCATCAACATGGAGAAACATGGAGAAACCGCATCAACATGGAGAAACATGGAGAAACCGCATCAACATGGAGAAGCGTGGAGAAACCGCATCAACATGGAGAAACATGGAGAAACTGCATCAACATGGAGAAGCATGGAGAAACCGCATCAACATGGAGAAACATGGAGAAACCGCATCAACATGGAGAAACCACATCAACATGGAGAAACGTCATCAACATGGAGAAACATGGAGAAACCGCATCAACATGGAGAAACATGGAGAAACCGCATCAACATGGAGAAGCGTGGAGAAACCGCATCAACATGGAGAAACATGGAGAAACTGCATCAACATGGAGAAGCATGGAGAAACCGCATCAACATGGAGAAACATGGAGAAACCGCATCAACATGGAGAAGCATGGAGAAACCGCATCAACATGGAGAAACATGGAGAAACCGCATCAACATGGAGAAGCATGGAGAAACCGCATCAACATGAAGATACAGGGAGAAACCGCATCAACATGGAGAAACATGGAGAAATTGCATCAACATGGAGAAACCACATCAACATGGAGAAACCTCATCAACATGGAGAAACATGGAGAAACTGCATCAACATGGAGAAACATGGAAAAACCGCATCAACATGGAGAAGCGTGGAGAAATTGCATCAACATGGAGAAGCATGGAGAAACCGCATCAACATGGAGAAACATGGAGAAACCGCATCAACATGAAGAAACATGGAGAAACCGCATCAACATGAAGAAACATGGAGAAACCGCATCAACATGGAAAAACATGGAGAAACCACATCAACATAGAGAAACATGGAGAAACCGCATCAACATGGAGAAACATGGAGAAACCGCATCAACATGGAGAAACCACATCAACATGGAGAAACATGGAGAAACTGCATCAACATGGAGAAACATGGAGAAACTGCATCAACATGGAGAAACATGGAGAAACCGCATCAACATGGAAAAACATGGAGACACCGCATCAACATGGAGAAACCGCATCAACATGGAGAAACAGGGAGAAACCTCATCAACATGGAGAAACAGGGAGAAACCTCATCAACATGGAGAAACAGGGAGAAACCACATCAACATGGAGAAACATGGAGAAACCGCATCAACATGGAGAAACATGGAGAAACCGCATCAACATGGAGAAGCATGGAGAAACCGCATCAACATGAAGATACAGGGAGAAACCGCATCAACATGGAGAAACATGGAGAAATTGCATCAACATGGAGAAACCACATCAACATGGAGAAACCTCATCAACATGGAGAAACATGGAGAAACTGCATCAACATGGAGAAACATGGAGAAACTGCATCAACATGGAGAAGCATGGAAAAACCGCATCAACATGGAGAAGCGTGGAGAAATTGCATCAACATGGAGAAGCATGGAGAAACCGCATCAACATGGAGAAACATGGAGAAACCGCATCAACATGAAGAAACATGGAGAAACCGCATCAACATGGAAAAACATGGAGAAACCACATCAACATGGAGAAACATGGAGAAACCGCATCAACATGGAGAAACATGGAGAAACCGCATCAACATGGAGAAACCACATCAACATGGAGAAACATGGAGAAACCGCATCAACATGGAGAAACCACATCAACATGGAGAAACATGGAGAAACCGCATCAACATGGAAAAACATGGAGACACCGCATCAACATGGAGAAACATGGAGAAACTGCATCAACATGGAGAAACATGGAGAAACCGCATCAACATGGAAAAACATGGAGACACCGCATCAACATGGAGAAACAGGGAGAAACCACATCAACATGGAGAAACATGGAGAAACCGCATCAACATGGAGAAACATGGAGACACCGCATCAACATGGAGAAACAGGGAGAAACCACATCAACATGGAGAAACATGGAGAAACCGCATCAACATGGAGAAACATGGAGAAACCGCATCAACATGGAGAAACCACATCAACATGGAGAAACATGGAGAAACTGCATCAACATGGAGAAACATGGAGAAACTGCATCAACATGGAGAAACATGGAGAAACCGCATCAACATGGAAAAACATGGAGACACCGCATCAACATGGAGAAACATGGAGAAACTGCATCAACATGGAGAAACATGGAGAAACCGCATCAACATGGAAAAACATGGAGACACCGCATCAACATGGAGAAACCACAGAAACAATGAAAAACCACATCAGCATAAAGAGAGAGAGAACAAAAGCATGGAGAAACCACTCAGTAACAATCCATGAGCTAGTTACATGGCTGAGTAAAAGCAAACAATGTGGCAGAAGGTCAGGAGGTAAAACAAGAAGATCCTGCTGACCTCAAATCAATTTTTCCTCCAAAACAGTTTAGACGGCCCACGTTAGGTCTGACAGACCCAGATGTTAGGTCATCACTCAGAGCTGTGAGGAGATTGAAGTGATCGAAGTGATGAAGACTTCGACTGATGTAGAAGCACTGAGATCAGATGGAGCACAAACGAGGCTTACTTTCATCTGCACATTGTTCTGCTGTGTGGAACAGATTCCTAACGCTGATCCTGATTAGTTCATGAAATGTAAAACCCCTTGTTAAGAACTTGGACTGGATGAATAAGCAAATCAGGAAAAACAGCGCAACAAATCAGAAACACTACACAAAGACGTGTCTGTGCCCGAGGGAAGGGTTTTCTTTTTGAAAATGTTAAAGCGTCCATTCATCATCAGCCATGAGACAGATGTGTTTTCTCCATGAAGATCCACATCAGACATGCTCTGCTGCTGTGGACCAACATCTCTGAGCCCTGGAGGCACCAGCAGCTAATGAAAGAACAAAGGTGCTTTCCCTGAAAACCATCTTACATCAGTCATTGTGTGTGTGTGTGTGTATCTGTGCGTGTGTATCTGTGTGTGTGTATCTGTGTGTGTGTACATGTGTGCGTGTGTGTGTGCATGTGTGTGCGTGTGTCTGTCTGTCTGTGTGTGTGTATGTGTGTGTGTGTGTGCATGTGTGTGAGTGTGTCTGTCTGTCTGTGTGTATGTGTGTGTGTGTGTGTGTGTGCATGTGTCTGTGTGTGTCTGTGTATCTGTCTGTGTGTGTGTCTATGTATCTGTCTGTATGTATGTATGTATGTGTGTGTGTGTGTGTGGGTGTCTGTGTGTGTGTCTGTGTATCTGTCTGTATGTGTGTGTGTGTGTGTGTTGGTGTCTGTGTATGTGCGTGTGTCTGTGTGTCTCTGTGTGTGTGTCTGTGTATCTGTCTGTGTGTGTGTGTGTGTATGTGTGTGTGTCTGTGTCTCTGTGTGTGTCTGTCTGTGTATCTGTCTGTATTTGTGTGTGTGTGTGTGGGTGTCTGTGTATCTGTGTGTGCGTGTCTGTGTGTCTCTCTGTGTGTGTCTGTGTATCTGTCTGTGTGTGTGTGTGTGTGTATGTGTATGTGCGTGTGTCTGTGTCTCTGTGTGTGTGTCTGTGTATCTGTCTGTATGTGTGTGTGTGTGGGTCTCTGTGTATCTGTGTGTGCGTGTCTGTGTGTCTCTCTGTGTGTGTCTGTGTATCTGTCTGTGTGTGTGTGTGTGTGTGTGTGTGTGTGTGTAAAAGCTGCAATGCAAAATAATTTGAGATTCTCCAATTCTTCTTCTTCTATTCTTCAAATTCCTTCTTCACCTCTGTTCCCTTCTCCTCTTTCTTCTACCATTTGTTCTTCTACAAACTCTTCATTGTCATCAACATGTTTTTTTCTTCTTCTCCTTCATCGCCTTATTTTATGATCCAACTCCTCTCAAACTTTCTAGTAACTTCTACTCTCTTCTTCAATTTTTGATGCACACCCTTTGTCATCCTTTTCTTTCTTCTCCTCCTCCTCCCCATCCATCATCATCAACATCATCATCATCTTTTCATTCTTGACCTTCTTCTTTCTTCTTCCTTTATCTTCTGCTATAGCTCATTCACATCCTTCTTCTTCTTCTTCTTCTTCTTCTTCTTCTTCTCCTCCCCTTATCCATCATCATCATAATCATCATCATCATTTCCCCATTTCACCTCCTTTTTCCCCTTTATCCCACTTCTTCATTTTTTCCGTTTCCTCCTACTCCTCTTATTCCTTCTTCTCATCATTCATCATCATCATCATCACCTTTTCCACCATTTCTCCTCTTCCTTATCCTTTCACTTTTTCCTCCTTTCTTTTCTATTTCTTTATCAGAGCCTCTGTACGCTGCACTATTTTCAGGAACTGGAGGAATTTTGAAGAATTTAATCCTATAATCTCTTGTGGATTTCATCTCCATCACGTGGATCTGGATGGAAGCGTGTTATGTGTGCAGTAATGTGACCTCACCTCTAACACAGGAGCTGTTATCGAGTCCATGAAAGGGCTCTCAGGTGTTTCCAGCACTGAGAGAACAGACTGATGTTCCTATTCGTCATCCCTTTCCTCGCTGTCTGTTTTCTTTTCTGCTGCACTTTTCCTTCCCGTTTCCTGTTTTGTACGGCAGACCGTCGGGACGATACAACCAGGATGATGAATGTCACCGTTCTTGAATATTTCAGCCATAAAATCCATCATCCATAACTCTGCTTTAATTATAGACCTGAGACTTATTTCCTGCTAGTATCACAATTCATACATCGACACACAGACAGGATGGAAGAGCTTCTGGTATGGAAATATCTTGACACGTTTATGGGGAAAAAAACAATATGTTGTGCTGTAGCAGGAAAATAATCAATGATGGAGCGGTGCGATAAAGTAGTGTTTTATATATATATATCTCTGACACTTACATAGCGCTGACCCTCTCAGACTCCTTAAATAAACATCTCCTTACAGAAAAACCATCCACTGTAATCCACTGTGAATGCGGTGTTACTATAGAAACAATAACGTATTACTACGAGCACGAGTTTTAATTTGGAGAAACGGGTTTGTAAAGAAGGCTTACATGTCACAGTGTGTTATAAATATTTATTTCATTTCATTTCAGTCATCTTGGCTTCGATCTTGTAATCTGACGGAATTCTGGATGTGAAAAGACATTTTAATGATCTGAAAATAAATCTGGAAGGAAATTTACCAGTGGCTTTCTCCGGGTTGTTGCACATGAAGCACAGCCAGGCTCCCTCCTCCTCGCTGTAGGCAAAGAGGTCAAAGAATCGAACCTCCTCCAGGTGGGTCTGCAGACTGTCCAGGTCCTGCAACAGAGCAGGAGTGTGTGTGTGAGTGTGTGTGTGTGAGTGTGTGTGTGTAGAGTACGAGGAAACGAGTTGAAGAGAGAGAAATGACGGTGCTGTTTCATCTGTCAGACCGCATCGGTTCAGTGTCTCTACGTCAAACCATAAATAAAATCCAACTGGCTGAAGGTTTTAAAAGCGAGCGCTGACTTTTCATACCCGTGAAGCATTAAGAGTTCGGAATAAATCACTTGCGATCATAATAGAAGAGTTACTTTCCCTTTTTTTTTTAACACAAGCGTTTCAAATTTCCACTGGATTGTAGGTAATAAAATCCTGTCACAAGTAATAAAATAAATAAAACACACTACTTTAGAGCTTTGGAGTGTTTAAGGAAGCTCTGAGAAATGCAGAAAAATCTGGAAACCCAAGCGCATGGAATTATCTAAGAAATTCCTAAAACAATCTATAACTCACTTGCCGATCATTAACATTCCCTGGAAAGGTAATGAGAGAATCTTTCAGAAATGATGCAGAGTGATGGGAAAGGAAAGACATTTTTCCCCAGATAACTCTGTTTCATAATGAATTAAGAGCTGTTTATAGAAAGAGTTGGGAGTGAAAGTGCACTGAAGACTTAAATCAGCAAAGCTTAAAGATGCCCTGCCACACGTATATCATTACTTTTGTGGTAATGTCTGAAGTTTACCATGGACTCTATAACTTTTTTAGTGGAAATAATGCCTTGGTTACCTTGTTTCAAGCCATTATAGTGTGGTATAGAAAGCCTGCAGGAAGACTCAGCTCGATTTGCGCCAGTTCTCATGAATATTCAAATGAGCTATGCTGCTTGGCTCCGATTGGCTAACCGCTAGGATATGAGAGCATGACTATTCATTCACCCAGCGCAATAAGTAGCCTAGGCTAGAGGAAATTTGTTTACAATCACCTTGAATTGCGGCAGAACGGCTTCTTCACGAGCCCGTTGACGTTCAGCCATCCTTAGTGAGTTTCCTATAGGAAACTCACTGAGCTACACAAATTCTGGGGGCGTGGTCTCAAGTGGGAGAGCTCATGAATAGTAATGAGCTCAGTCACTCTGACGTCAAACTGACCAGCTTTTCTAACTGACCTGATTTCTCCCCTTATTTCTTTTAAGTGGCTAGAACTGACCGGGGAGGTAACAGTTCATTTTCACATTCACGAGACAACACAAACACATTTGGACCTAACACATATCAAAAAATACAAGTAAAAACGGTTGTGTGTGGAAGGGCACCTTTAAGTTCAACAGTTACTTCACACAGTTCCTCATATACAGGAGCTGGTTACGCACATGGTACTGTAAAGTCCATTTTCTGGGATTGGATTAAATACACTGTCACAGTCCTAGATCGGTTTACATGATTACATAATCATGTAAAGGACAAAGGCATATATTAGTTCTGTGTAACAAAGCAAAACCAACGTTACTCACCTATCGAGAAGGAAAAAAGCGCCTCGGCGTCTTAAGTAAAGTTGGTCACATATTCACAGATTGGAGTTTCCCGAGTCAATAACTCCTGAGCTAAACACTGTTACTACACAAAACACGGTTGTAGCTGCGTCTCTACATTACTACAATAGAAAAGAGGTGTTATTTGTGTAGTAACAGTGTTTAGCTCAGGAGTTATTGACTCAGGAAACTCCAATCTGTGAATATGTGACCAACTTCCTGCTCCTTCAGTTCTCTCCAGCGCTGGAAAGCTGATCCTATATTAACACGTCCTACTTCTTACCTTATCGTAAGCCTTTCTTCTCTTTCTTTCTTTGTTTTTATCCTCCATGTCAATGTTAAAACCGCTTTCTGCTAATGTCACACATGCGCACTGAACACTCTCTCCGCCCATATTGACAAGCCCCGCCCCTTTCTGCTCATTGGCTACACGTTTGTTTTGATTTTTGTTTTGATTTTTGTTTATTATTCGGCCCGACTCGGTTTTCTGAAGCGTTTCTCAAAAATCGGAGACCCTGTCTTTAATACAGACTTAGACTTAGAATTAGATTAGAATATTAAGCCCTGCCCAATTGGACAGTTCTCAGATATGTCTTATTAGTAACTTCAGTGTTTTATCTACATATCTTTCTTTTATTCACATGTTCCTGGACATCCACGAAGTTTTACTTTAATCAAAAACAAAAAAAACTCAAAATATTTTACCTCAGGATTTTAAGTACTTACAAAGAAATTAAAGCCAACAAATAAGGCTATTATATCACCCAGTTAAATTTCATTGGAAATGAAGGGAAGGTAAAAAGTTTTTTTGAGCATCTTTCCAACAACTTGAGCACAATTTTCCCCAGAGAGAAGTTACGCCATTGTATTTCTTCTTTTTGCTATGAACCTTATTTTCCAACTGGCTCAGATTCATTTATATTAACTAACTGTGTAACAACTCGACAGCATAAATGCGGTAACTATCAACTGGAATGAAAATCTCGGTCTCCTGAGTTAAAGGAAAATGTTCTTGATGATGATAAAGTACCTATCACCTTAAGGCCGTGTCTCAGACACCTTTGGGCTTACAGTTTACAAGCTCGTACAACCGTATGACTCCGTCTTTCCGAGAAGAAGACGGCGCTGCTCTGAACTGAACACGCACCAGGCAGACTGAAGCTAGCACTCAGATCTATAAACAATAGCATATTGTATATAAAAAGGCAAAACGGTGCCTGAGGAAATTCTTTTTTGAAAGGAATACGGGTGGCATTAAAAGAACCAGATGAGTGCAAATCAATCTAAAGAGGGTTTAGAAAGCAAAAATACCACAAGTTTGTACATGAAACAGTGTGTTTAGCCCTGGAGTATTTCAACAGAGATCATAAAATGTAATCCTACTATATTCCCAGTTGGACGTGACATCAGCGTCATGCTTGTTTTGGGGTTGAGACTTTTACAAATGAACGGCGGTCCATATAACCATCTGTGCATCCTGATTAGTGTCTTATTTACTTATGAATTAAGGTAATTTAAAACAGATTAACTGTAGAACTGTCTACTTGACCGGGACAGGTTTGTTGTCTTCACTTATGACAGGAAATGGTAATTTGTCATGCTGTTTAGACCTCAAACACCCCCGAAAAATGTACTGAAAATGTATAGTATGTTAGCAATGAGTGGAGAAAATGGCACAACAACACAGAGCTAAATTAGAACCATGTGTGGGAAAGAGAAAGGGTAAACATGTGGGTCTCTGAGCAAGAGAAAACCAAGCATCTTCTACAAATCTGCCACTGAGCTAGCTCATGAACGATCCTAATAACTCCAGCGGAGACTGGGAATGTACGATCTAGTTCATGTAAACTAGTGGAGGTCAAAATAAACCTCAGCTGTCCAAGGTTGTTTCCCAGTCATTAATCAAAAATATGTACGACTTTGTCTAGAGATCTGATGCTGATGCCCAGGAACTGAATTCAGATGAGCTCGGTTTTGGCTCCATGGTAATTTACTTGGTATTCTAACTTAAAAGACAGTAAACAATACACAGAGCATCATCAAGCGCACTGTGGACATCCTGTATACACAACACACAAGTAAACCTCAAAATATTGACTCAAATCACAGATGAAAGGGACAAACCTGACGCTAAGAAAGGTTGATTTTAAAGTAATAATTCTCTGAGATACACGCAAGACCACAGAGATGACAGACGGAAGTAATTTGAGACGTGGAGTAAGGACTCCGTTGAAACATGTAGGTGCCAGTCCATTAAAAAGTTTCAAAACAAACAACTAAACCTCAAGTGAGATCCTGATTGGAACTGGTAGCTAGTGATCAGGAGCACAATCTTGGTTAATGTGGTTTAAGCACTGTGTGTATGCACTGTAATTGAGACAAAGATGAATGGATTTCAGCTGTATATACAGTTACAATAATTAATGCAGGATGAGAGGAAGGCAGGCATGATTTTCTCTAGACTGAACAAAACTTTCTTTGACATCACAGGGATTTTGCTTACCAAATGTGAAGCCTAAGAAAAAACACTAAAGTCTTTGGCATGGCATTTTATGTTTGGTGATTAATGGCCTGGGATTTTCAAAAGACTGTTTTACTTACATGCTTCTTAACATTTCCAAGCCTTGAGACTCCAGCAATGATAGAGAAAACAATGCAAACCCATTGTTATAAAAATTAAGAGAGGACCTGCTGAATCTGCTTTCAGGCAAGGGTTGGAAACTTGTGCACTCCAAATTGTGAATCAGTAAATCCCTGAGATGTCCATTAGAGTTGAATGCAAAGTCCTAAGCCTTAAACACATGTCAAGTTCAGGATCTCAAGTCATAAAGTCTGAGATGAATCCAGAGCTCCCAAACCTAGAGTCCGAGTTCGGCTTCCTACTATGAGATTCCGATCCCGAAATCCAAACTGAGTTCAGAATTCCAATATTTAAAGTTTGTGTTTGGTATTGAGTTACAAGCCTTAAAGTAACAGCTGAGTCCAGAGTTCAAATCTTTGGGAATCTCAAAATATAGAACAAATTGGTTCCCAGAGTCTTAAGATTTAAAGTCCAATATAAGTCCAAGAGCTCCAATCATTAAACTCTAAGAAACCATTGAATCCACATCATGCCCAGAATCTCAGTAACTAAAGTCAGAGATAAATCCAACAGTTTCAATCATTAAAGCCAAAATCACAGAATCCAATTCCATTCCCAGAGTCCCAAGACCTAAAGACAAAATTGAGTACCACAAAAAGTACCACACTTGAGAGTCCAAGTTTATTTCGTTACGCAATAAAGTCCAAGATGAATCCAACTGTTTCCAGTCCAGGAACAGAAATCAATAACTCAAAAAAAGTTCCCAAGCCTGAGATGAGTCTAGAGCTCCAAGCCAGTTACTAAGTGTGAATGAAGAAACCTTGCTAATTTGAAACCTCCTGCAACCATCAACCTTCCCCTTGTTTGATTTTTCTGATGCTTCCACCAGTGGAATCCCAGTTCTTGTTCTCAACTCTTGTTTCAAGTAATCTATTCATATTTGGATCTGTATTTTAACACATTATCTGGATTCATATTGTATTTAGTTACAGTCCCACTGTTGCACTTCTGTTGAACCTTAAAAGTACTGGAAAAAATGCGAAGTCTCTGAATTCCCATGGAGCGCATGCATGTGATCTCAGTAATGTGTGTTGTCTTATCACAACTTGCTGATACAAGGATGACTTCAAGTGACTCAGGACGGGACGGCAGATGATGAACAGGAAACTGAATCACCGGTGAGTCACTTCAGCTTGTATCTACACCATTAACACCTTCCTGAAAAAATTCAATACAGAAACACGTAGGATAAGGCCCTGATAAGGTGATGAAGATGATGATGATGATGAGAATCACGCTCCTCTCTTTCCAGAGCCAAACTATGAGCTGTACTGTACATTAGCACAAAAAATATTCCTAATATGTAACAGGAAACATGTCAACACCAAGGTCTGCTTTAATCCCAAAACCCCAAAGCCTTATTCATTTTTTTCTTAGTTTTAGAAAGAAGGACAGCGTCATGGGATCTGGAGCCCTGCTCTCGTTTCACCCCTGCCTGGTATAATTTGTAAATGAAATCCAAAAGACTAATGGTCTCCTTCTATTCTTTTGGAAACGTCGACCTATTTGTCCATTTGGGGAGTATCATGTTTCTTTTGTACTCTTTCTCTTTTTACTCATACACATGCAACACATCTTATCATAGTAAACACACAATGAACATCATAAAACAATGAAAGCCCCCACATGGCTCTGCTGCTTTTTTATTTACTGCCCATGATCCATCACTGCCAAGACGACACACTTCTAATTCCTTCAATATGGTAGAAAGAGTAAATTCTTCCAGTAAAGACCTCCAGCGGCTTTTACTCCACGCATTCTAATCAGAACATATTTCTTCATATAAAGATGTATGGAGCCTTCATAGCATAGCTGGAACTGTTTGTATAAAGGTCCAACCCCATCTCCATCTTTTTTACTCTCTCTCTCTCTCTCTCTCTCTCATGAAATGATACCATCTCAGAATGCTGTTTAACATCCATACAATGTTGGATTAATTTCATAAGAATGCCAGCAGAATATAGAGTTTTATCCCCATAGACCCCATATATCCTGTGTTCAATCGAAGCTTCCTTTCAACAGGTCATGATGCAGTGCAAAGGAGTAAAAATTAGCGTCTGTGTAGCCAGTTAAGATTCATTGGTTTACTGAGTTAATATGTAATAATGCATGTGAACCTGATAAGCCGCGTTCACACTGCAAGTCTTAATGCTCAATTCGGATATTTTGCTCAGATCTGATTTTTTTGTTTGGCTGTTTACATTACCTTTTAAAATGTGGCTTATATCAGATACCAGTGTGAACTGTTTGCTATTTTGAACTGACCCGCGTGCGCAAACGAACAATAACAATGACGTCACACGCAGCACGCCGTTGCGCTAAAGTTGGCGAGGTTATGGAGGAAGTAAGCATTTTCGCTTTTCTTTCTAAATGTTTGTGTAATGGCAGCACAGAGACGCAGTGTTTTGAAAATTTTCGGACGTCGAGGGCAACTTTTGATTATTTGATTCATTCTGTAGGCATAGTCACGTTTGTGTGCGTACACGCCGGCGCATAATTGTGACGAATGTCGATGTAGATTGACGTAAAAGTCGCATCAAATCCGCCTTGGTTGTTCACACATTGGAAAAAAATCAGATCTGGGATAGATTTGAGTGTTCACACTACTCCTGAAGAAGTCTGACCTGGTCACTTGACCCCAAAAAAATCAGATTTGGGCCACTTTTACCTGCAGTGTGAACGTGGCCATAGTGTCTAAGTCAATTACAAGACAGTATTCAAGAATTAAAGAAGTTTCCTGATAAGAATTCAATTAAATTTATTTGTATAGCGCTTTTAACTATTCACATACTCTCAAAGCAGCTTTACATTAGTATAGAAACAAAATCAAATTTTAAAGTTTAAAGTTCAAAATGAAGTTACTATTTATCTCTAACATCTATCCATAATGAGCAATCTGGAGGCAACTGTGGTGAGGAAAAACTCGCTGAGATGATATGAGGAAGAAACCTTGAGAGGAAACAGACTCAGAAGGGAACCCATTCTCATTTGGGTGATAATGTGACAGTAAGTAATGTAAATGTAAATAATGTCCTTTCTACAACAGTTAAGAGCTCCTGAGGAACTAACAGGTCAGCATCATTTCCGAGTTCACCACAGATCTGACTAATTCTTTCCTGGCAAAGTCTTCAAATGATCACTGATGAAGTCCTGACCATAAGCTGACTGATGCAGCAGTAGTTTAAAGATGGTGTGAGAGTCTTTAGGTGGCCCCATCCACAGCAATCCCACGAATCATGGGCCGTCCAGGCAGATTCCTAGCAGAGTGTACACCAGGTGACGAGGCTCTAACCAGCTGTATGGCGTCAGGATAGATGAAGTAGGACTGGAGTGATAACAGTCTACGTCAAATGTTTAGCAGCAATGTCTGAGACAGTGGAAACAGATGACCATCCGTGCCCTAATTAATCTACAGTAATTAGTGTCAAAAAGCATTTTATAGCTCAACAGGCAGTCTGCAGAAGAAAACATATAGAGATAAAACCATTCGCTAACTGAATAAGCTTGGCTAGCTTAAAGCATGTTAAAATGTTATTTTAATCTTCGGTACTGAGAGGCTGTTGGGCTAAATATATCTGAGTGCTGCTACAGCCTTTAAGTGATGCTCAGATGGTGTATAAGTGGCTAAGGGGCATCATTGCTTGACAGCTAACTATAACTATGTACGTAGAATTCACATCAAGTAAGAATTAGCACGACCTAGCAAGCTAATGATACCTTAGGAGCACCTGGATATGTTGGAGGTTGTGATAACAGAGGTGGAGAATCATCTTCTCATTACTAATAACACCACCATGTGTGTGTGTGTGTGTGTGTGTGTGTGTGTGTGTGTGTGTGTGTGTGTGTGTGTGTGTGATTTCAAGCCTGTTTTCTCTCATTAGCAGCAAGTTTGTTGTTGAATCGTGGTAGCTATAAAATCCAACGCTTGCATTGTCTATATGCTCCTCTTCAACCATGTGTTTCTCATTTCCCAGCTCCTAATCATCTGCTCATCATCCAGTGAGGTTGCAAAGTTCTGCCTTCTTTTTGACACATTATCGTAAATCACAGAGTGGTGCAGTTCCTGTCCGGACAGTAGCTATTAAGTAAGCTAGTAGTAGAAAGCAAAAGTCTCTATGGTTGGTGGAAGAAAAGCTTGAAGATGGAACTGCATGTGAGGTCAGAAATGTCATGTTTGGATGGACAGTCAACTTAAAGCAGAGCAAAAACATCATTCATTTTCATGGGAATCGGAAAGACTCTCGTCATGACGGTGACTCTGAATGCATTTGGAAATTAAGTGAAGAGTCTGATGGGCTTTAGAGGTTATCAACAACACATGGTTTGAAACAGAAAGCTCTAGTGATAAGACAGACTCGCTGCGGTGTTTATTAGCAGTTTGGTGAGCGCTGCAGCCATGTTTACGGTGAACACTGGTCTTTAAGAGAGGGACAGACAATAAATCACAGCACCGAGTGTAACTTTAGGACCCTATTTCTTTTTAAAGATGAAAAAGATTGAGTAAGCCTGAGAGTGTGTGATGCAACTAGAACTTGGCTGTGTGCTTCAACAACAAAACTTTCTGAACTTTCAAAAAAAAAAAAAAGGGTTTAGATTTAGATGTGTATACTTTAGCACTTATGGAGTTTAAGAGAAAAGCACTTAAATAGGTACACGTGTTCCATATGGCTGGCGCATTCTCATGTGTACAGTAAATCACGCTCCAGAAAGACGAACTGCTCTTAGTGTTTTACGATAAGAAGGAAAGCGACAGGAGAGATGAGAAGGCAAAGTAACAGCTGGGTTTCCCTTCCAGACCTAATTATTTCCCCTTCCATGACGTCTGGTTTACAGAAACAAGCTTATGAGTGGATGGTCCTGCTTACGCAACGCTTTGAGATAAGATATGACCACAAGAAGTCATTAAAAGCACCAAACCGCTGTGCTGCTTTCCTCATTCTGTAATGGCAATAAATCTGTAATAAATGGAGCAGTGACGGAATCCTGGAGGGTGCTCAGAAATGGGTGTTGTGACACTTTTGGATTTCAAAATTTCTGGAACACTCTGACCCTTTTTTATGGTATTATTTTGGTTTGTTTGTTTGTGTGACAGATATTTGTGCCACATATGACAGAAAAAAATGTGCTAAAGTGCCCTATAGGGTCCACCATTAAGTGTGGTTTATTATAGGTGTGATAAAGTGCCCTATAGGGTCCACCATTAAGTGCGCTTTATTATAGGTGTGATAAAGTGCCCTATAGGGTCCACCATTAAGTACGCTTTATTATAGGTGTGATAAAGTGCACTATAGGGTCCACCATTAAGTGCGCTTTATTATAGGTGTGATAAAGTGCCCTATAGGGTCCACCATTAAGTGTGCTTTATTATAGGTGTGATAAAGTGCCCTATAGGGTCCACCATTAAGTGTGCTTTATTATAGGTGTGATAAAGTGCCCTATAGGGTCCACCATTAAGTGTGCTTTATTACAGGTGTGATAAAGTGCCCTCTAGGGTCCACCATTAAGTGCGCTTTATTATAGGTGTGATAAAGTGCCCTATAGGGTCCACCTTTAAGTGCGCTTTATTATAGGTGTGATAAAGTGCCCTCTAGGGAGCACCATATAACAGAAAAAATGCCACAAGGTGTGTGTCCTTTATGATAGATAAAACATGGTGGAATGCCCTATAGGGTGCCCTTGCATATAAAAAAACTTTATGAAGGAGCGTTTAAAGTGCCCTTCCATCACAAAAATTGAGACACTCTGCCCTCATTTGCAAATGAGATGAAATTCCCTATAGGCACTACGATAAAACAAAAAAAAAACCTTAATAGTTAATAATTAACAAGTTAATGCCCCCCAGGTGCTTCTGTTTATTAATTTGAATCTTTTTTTCTTGTTCTTTTTTTACCCCTGCCCCTCAGGTAGACCGTATGTGCCCCTTCTGATGGTCCAGTGAGTCTGAAGTGAGAATGTGAGAGATGAAGTTTACCTGTCTTCTGTCTTACCATCTTCTGTGGTACAGCAGATTGAGTCATGGCCATCTCAAAGCTGTGAGCTCCTTTAAGCTGTGTTTTTTCCCAGAGTCTCCTGAGCTGCTGCACACACACATCCTCAGAGCTCAGAGCTTCATTAGTCTTGCTCTGTATACACACACACACACACACACTTCTTTGGTGATAAGAATGTCTCGAATAAACTAAAGAAACTTGCAAACTCATGTAATATGTAAAGATTAAAACTTACATGTTACAAGAAAATAATTAACAATGAAGTTGTGTGATGAAACAGAGTCAGTCACCACCATTGTCCAAATAACGTCACATCCCAAAGTGTTTACAACAGCAATTTGCCAACGATTACAACTCTCCATTTATTAAAGTGACACATCAAACTTTTTATCTGTTTACAGTTACATAATTAGAAACAGTCGTTCCGTCACTCTCCTTTTTTCTCTTTTGAAGCTACACAGCTTGTGTGTCATGTGACTGAGAAAAAGCTTCTGAATGGAAAGAAATCAGGGCATCTACTTTCAGCTTTATGTTGTGTAAATCTGTCAGGTTCCCGTACAATATGCCCTCTAGGGTGAAGGTACATATAGCAACATATGATCATGTAGCCTCTAAGTCGCCCATCCAGTGGTAAAAACTAGGCAAAATGCCTTATAGGCTATCCCGCAGGTAAGAAATCGTGTTAAAATGCCCTCTAGGTGCTCCAACATAAAAGAACAGGGTTCATTATTAGTCAAATGATAATTGACTAATGAGAAGTTAATGCCCTCCAGATGCCTGACTTTTAGAATTGAACTATGCCCTGTAGGCTCTTTTACATGAGGGAGATGAAGTACGCTCTAGGGTGTACCTACATACACCAAAACATGATCACTTTGCCTCTAAAATGCCCTACCAATGGGGAAAACAATGTGCCTTATAGGCTCCCCATGCAAGAAAATGTGATAAAGTAACCTAAAGGTGCTCTGTCATAAAACAAGAACATCTTGTAATAGTGAATTGTTAATAACAAATTAATGTCATCCAGGTGCTTGAGTTCAAGATTGCTAACACGCTCATGAGGGAAGCGAGTAGCACCTCCTCCAGGGGCCTTCATGATAGTTTTAATGCAATTATTTTCATGGAACATTTAAAGAAGTATCATTAAGTCTTTATAGATGCAGATATCAGTAATACACACTGACCTGCAGAATGAGGAGCATGATGTGGATCCAGAGGTGGGGTTGACCGCTGCACAGTAACAAGCTGGATTTCCCGTACAGGCAGTAATGTCCTTTCATTGGACACGAGAACGACAGCTTAGCAACACAGCCTTGCTGGGTATCTGTAACACACACACACAACACACAAACACAAAACACACCTTACATCATTTTTCCCTGTTACTGATGTAATATCCCTGAAGCAGAGGAGTGAACTGGCGATTTAGCAGTTTAGATAGTGCTGAGATCACTTTCATCACTGCAAACCTCTCCGGGGATCACATGGCCTCGATATTAACCAATCGTGCTTGCTGGGGTGCCTGTACAAACTCTAAAAGTTTGAGCTCAACAGAAGTGTCACTATTAATGTATGGCGTGTGTACAATGTGTGTGTATAATGTGTGTGTGTGTGTAGTGTGTTGTTGTTTTTGGTTTTTATTAACGGAAAGGGGTCACATACTTATAAATAAGTGACTTACACCTTCCTTCTGATGTTTACTGCAGGTTTCTAACATGATGCCTGGACACAAGCTGTGAAAATGTCCGTTTTATAGGGAGTTCAAAGCAAAGTAGTCCTGCTGTTTGGGGTAAAAGAGGTTCATATGAATGGAGGACATATTTAGAGTTACTGTAAATGTTCGTCTCTAACCTGGAACTCATGTAAATATTTATCTGAAGCCACTAATGCACTCTAATAGTGTTCAAATGGGCCTTGTTTCTGGATAACAATGCATGCATTTGTGTAAACTCCTCTGTCTGGAGAATGTTTTATCAGAGCTTTATATCTCTGACTGTCACAAAGCCTTGGCACCGGAGACTCCTTCCGTCATCCAGATAAAAATGATTACATGTCCGTTTGGAATGCTTTACCCTGAGAATCTGCTGTAGATCCCCGTGATCCAGCTGTTGCTGTATTAACATATAAGAACGAGCGAGTACAAGTCCGAGCTGCTGCTCTAGAAAACTAATCCACACTTTCTGACCAATCAGATCCAATCACTCACTCACTCACTCACTCATTTTCAACCGCTTATCCGAACTACCTCGGGTCACGGGGAGCCTGTGCCTATCTCAGGTGTCATCGGGCATCAAGGCAGGATACACCCTGGACGGAGTGCCAGCCCATTGCAGGGCACACACACACTCTCATTCACTCACACACTACGGACAATTTTCCAGAGATGCCAATCAACCTACCATGCATGTCTGTGGACCGGGGGAGGAAACTGGAGTACCCGGAGGAAACCCCCGAGGCACGGGGAGAACATGCAAACTCCACACACACAAGGTGGAGGCGGGAATCAAACCCCCAACCCTGGAGGTGTGAGGCAAACGTGCTAACCACTAAGTCACCGTGCCCCCCACAGAGAAATATGTTCAGCAGAAATATGTTGAGGTCATTTCGCATTTGAATGTGTTGTAGCAGACAGAGATCACGTCTTCACAGAGTCTCACAGAAACCCATGGACAGTCTGACGTCACTACGTGAAATAAACGTTTTTTTTCTCCTCTTTTGCATACTCAGTAATATCCCATCAAATCAGTGAGTGGGGGGGGGGGGGGGGGGGCACGGTGGCACGGTGGCTTAGTGGTTAGCACGTTCGCCTCACACCTGAGATACGACGCCTGAGATAGGCACAGGCTCCCCGTGACCCGAGCATAGTTCGGATAAAGCGGTAGAAAATGAATGAATGAATGAATATATCTCTGTTGCAGTTTCAACATATTCTGATGAATATGAGTCAATCCAGTGTATCCTGCTGTCACACACACACACACACACACACACACACACAACCTTACTGTAGCTCTGAAGGGCCGGTGTTAGAATGACACTGCATGACACATTATTCTTGAACAGGAAGTCTGCAGTGGATCTGTTTGAACAGTCTCAAATGCACCTCAGACTCTGCTTTAGTACCTTGGTTAGATGATAACAATTCTCATTATTTTTCACTTATATTTTCATCGTACCCCCCTGCTTTGTAGATCTCTGGTTAGAAAATGGATCTTCAGTGAGCAAGCTGGAACTGACATAGGCAAGGAAAAACTCTCTGAGACAACATAAGGAAGAAGAGAGGAACCCTGAGAGGAACCGGATTTAAAAGGGAAACCCATCCTAGACCTAATCTGGGATTATGACACATTTCTGCTCTATAACTGTCTTATCGATTGAGGATGTTATAAGGCACTTGAGAAGGATCACCAACTTAAGATCGGAGACTTCCAAGGAAGACATCTTTAGGATGTCTGTGTGGTACCATCCCGTGGTGATCTTTAGGCTCTCCTCAGCAGCTGATTTATATGGGGTAGTATTTATACCTTGGGGCAATTCATCTTAGCCAGTCGATATCCTGGCATGTTTTTGCCTTGACCCTAAACCATTCACTGCTTTCATTCGATCAAGCAGGTATTGTTCAACCCCACAACATCTGACTGTAATATTATTATCTGTTCCCACATGTTCTGGTGAATATGACTCAACTCTATACCTCCTGCTGTCAAACACACACACACACACACACACACACACACACACACACAGATGAATTACCTTACTGTAGCTCTGTGGGGGAGATGTGAAATTATGAGCGTGTAGAAACATAAAATCTGCAGACCAACAGGCCACAAAAATGCAGGAGTCTCATGATCTGTGATGAAAAGTATAGTCTACATTATAAACTGTCATTTTAACAGCTTCATATATGTTAAGTGTCTAAAGTGGTGTTGGTGCTTGCGAATGAGAAACTGGTAAAGCAGGAGACGTGACGTGTCGGACTGGTGACAGAGGGAAAAAACGCTCATGACACGGCTGTCTGTCAGCAATACTGACCGTGTAAGAGTCAGCACAATTGTGACACCAGTAAACTTTAGGCAAGAAATAATTCTTAAGCAATATGCATTACGCTGTCTAAAACCCACTCGCTAATCAAGTCTCCTCAGCCAAAAACTGACTTGTTGATTAATCCTCACAAAGTGGCACCAAATTTCCAGAACACTACGCTTAACCAATTCTGTCAACATAAACATTTACTCGATATTCAATCCACTTAATATTCATTCATTCATTCATCTTCTACCGCTTATCCGAACTACCTCGGGTCATGGGGAGCCTGTGCCTATCTCAGGCGTCATCGGGCATCAAGGCAGGATACACCCTGGACAGAGTGCCAACCCATCACAGGGCACACACACACACACTCTCATTCACTCACACAATCACACACTATGGACAGTTTTCCAGAGATGCCAATCAACCTACCATGCATGTCTGTGGACCGGTGAAGGAAACCGGAGTACCCGGAGGAAACCCCCGAGGCACGGGGAGAACATGCAAACTCCACACACACAAGGCGGAGGCGGGAATCGAACCCCCAACCATGGAGGTGTGAGGCGAACGTGCTAACCACTAAGCCACCGTGCCCCCCTCCCTCGTTATTCGATCCTTAATTTATAATACACCTGTTATTCAGTCTTCTCAGTTGACGGTTCACTTGATGTTTAATCGACTCAGTTTATAAGTGTGTTTATTAGTCAAGCTTCTTATTTACAGTCCACTCACATCATTCAATTTATATTTAACTCATTTTTAAATTCTTTCAGTCCATTCGTTGTTATCTTATCCTTATCTCTATTAAGTGCTCAATCCTCTTACACAGTTTACAGCTCTTTATTCAATCCTTTCTAACCTTGTTATCTAATCTTATAAGGATATTTTATCTTATCTTCAAATCAATCTCATTGCTTAATCTTCTCAGCTAAAAGTTCACTCAAAATTCAATTCTTTTTTTGCCTAAAGCTTTCCAACAGTCTATAGCTCATGTGCTCACTCTTTTCAGTCTTATGATCACACACAAACTCTAGCAGACTGATGAATTGCCTTAATGTAGCTGTGTGGGAGAGTGTTAGGTTACATCAATGTGGAGACCAGGAAACCTGCCAGAGAACTGCACAGCAACTGAACACGAGTTTGAGTTGAAAGCCCACCCAGTACCCAATTCTTTTAGGGCTAAATTGCTGTTTCTGAAAAAGTAGGCATGCGAGACAGTTAATGAAGTATGATAATATATCGTCGCTGTCGGGCGGAAACCTCGTATGTCCAAATTTGGTCAATTTCATATTTTTTCGCATATCGATGCTATTGGTCAGTCCCCACGTGGGTCTGTTATTTTTACAAGTTATTAACCAGTCTAATGTCTTGAAAATAGCTTGAGCGCAAATCTCATAACTCCATTGGACACTTCAACTGTCCACCTCTTCCTCACTCCGTGGGAGAGCTTCACGGCATATTTCTCCTCAAGAAGAGTCGCAACGAATCAACACATCTTCTGAGGTAAATGTCTTCAAAACACTGGGCTCAAAGAAAAAAAAATCTTGACCCCCGCTAGTTCTGGTGCTCGTCTGAGGACAGGAATTTAGCGCAAGACAATCCACTGCAACGCGGACTAAACCCTGTGCACTGCAGATAAGGTACGGCGTTTTTTTAATTTCCTGAAAAATAACGGTTTTGGAGATACGAGGATTCCGCCTGACAGCTACGATATACTAGTAGATAAGGCTCAGCCTGTCCTGTCTGCTTACGCTATCAATTATCATAACATCTACATGCTAAATCACCGCAGTTTGATAAAATGCTAACATCTTACTAGCTTGTCCAAGCAGTGGTCTCAATGATGCAGCTGTTGTACCTTCAATGATGCAGCGTTCAGGGATCGGGATCTTCGTGACCATATCTGTGCAGAAGGCTCGGATCTTCTCCATGTTGTCCCCCAGGTGTTTCCGGAGCCGGTCTCTTTCCCGAGGGTCCGTGCTGTCTTTCTGAACTCCCTCCTTATTAGAAGACCGGCTCTGTTGCTCTTCCTGAGCAAAGGAATATGCTGGACAAGATTCAGGAGAGAGAATGGGCTCAATCAGGTAGTCCTCTGTGTTTATTTTAGCCTCTCTGTCCTGAATGCAGTCAGGATTAGCAGAACGTGACTGTGCAGCATGTAAAGCCAGACTCTTCAACCTGACAGAGAGGAAAGAGGTTAGTAGTCATAGAGATGGATACTAAAACATCAATCTGGGCTTAATTCTCTGGAATGTACTGTAGCGCTTGACCAAGCTCGCTAAAACCTTCAGCAACGTAGCTTACACGACGTTCTGATGAAACACCAGTGTGACAAATTTTAGTATAGTCTGTGAAGTTCCACAGAACAATATATTAAGATATTCTTTAAATAACCAACAAGGTCAAGGTAAGTTTTGACCTGACACAGTAACCTTTCAGTAGGCAGCTGATACACAGTGTGCATAAGCTTCAGCATTCATTAACGCAGCATAAAGTTCAGTCACAAATGCAAACCAAATGCTCTTCATCTGCACATTCCTCTATAACTAATTAGTTCCCCGACTCTGCAGGCAGACCTAAATGTACCATCATTATCTTTTATTATACTGCAGTGCTGTAGAGCTCTGGATTCTGACAGTAGTGCACCTACACATCACAGCCATCTATAAGGAGGTATTTATTTAACACTTATAAAGAGTGTCCAGTTTCTGCACTTCATAACATTCTGTAACAAGTTTCCTGGGATCTTCAGAACTTGACCATAAACCCACCCACCGACTGAACCTGATGTCTCGGCGCTCATCTCGTTGCACTTGGCCCAGAATGTGACACCTTTGGTGCCCTGGTGTGTCCGTCTCAGCTTCCCCCTGAGCCACCTCCTCCTCCGGCTTCTCCTCAAAAGCCTGGATCTTCACGTGAAGACTCTGATCTTCAGCACGCTTTCTGGAATCGTCACACTGCTTCGGATCTGCAACCTCCTTGTTTTCTCTTATACACAAAAGCAAAAATCAAACTTCTTCAGATTTTTGATGTTCTGCAGCATTGGTTGTAAATATGAACAGATAAAAATCCTATTCTTACATTTTAAAAAAATAACGTTAACATGGCAAAGTGCTGATGTTCAAGAGAAATAAAACACTTTAGGTTTGCTGCTATAGCAAAACTTAATGATGGAGTGTTAACAGTAACTCCATCACACCACCCCGTCTTTGGTTGTTGTAGTTTAACTGCATGACACAGGTTTTTATTCCTCAGCTAAGCGATCTAACCTCTAATGGAGAAGAGAGATTAACTGAAATGTTTCTTAGCATTTAGCGGTCAACACAGTTAGCAAAACAAAAACCCAACAAGGCCAAGAGGGAGAGGTTTCAGCAGTCAAAACCATAATCATGACTCCCATCTTTCCTCCATTGCCACTCTATTATTTTGTACTCCCTTTATCCTTCTGTCCATCTTCATCTAAAAAAAACCCTACATTTGACATTTATTTCTTAAAGACACATTTTATCCCAGAAGCTTCTCTCAGCCTGCTCTATTTAGGGAATTTGATTCCAGAGTTAAATTTGAAGGAATCCATCATTTTTGGTGCCAATAATAATGCGAGAGTTGGCCGACCGCTTAAGTGTTGTCGCTATTCTGGGACCAAAACAAAGAGGAAAACATCCAGGCAGAAAGCTTAGAAGCAGTTGATATGATAATGTAACAAAACCAGTGCGGTTATGACACTAGTGGCTTGTTTCTACAATTGTATTAGCGTTTCCTTTAGATTCTGAGCACAGAGTGACAGGAAACAGAATTTAAAGTGAGAGAATGAAAGGAAGAGTGAGAGAAAGAGACTGGAGAACAGATGGGAAACTCACTCTCACTCACTCAATTTCTACCGCTTATCCAAACTACCTCGGGTCACGGGGAGCCTGTGCCTATCTCAGGCGTGATCGGGCATCAAGGCAGGATACACCCTGGACGGAGTGCCAACCCATCGCAGGGCACACACACACACTCATTCACTCACACACTACAGATAATTTCCCAGAGATGCCAATCAACCTACCATGCATGTCTTTGGACCGGGGGAGGAAACCGGAGTACCCGGAGGAAACCCCCGAGGCACGGGGAGAACATGCAAACTCCACACACACAAGGTGGAGGCGGGAATCGAACTCCCAACCCTGGAGGTGTGAGGCAAACATGCTAACCACTAAGCCACCGTCCCCCCCTACAGATGGTAAAATAAAGAAAAAATTATATATAGTGTGTGTGTTGAGTGTATACCTGTACGGTGTTAAAGTATCAGACTGTAGCCTGCGTCCCAGCAGACGTGCGATGGCGCTGAAGCTGTTGCTCATGCGGTAGATGTCTTTGGCGCCGTCACCTATGATGGAGGTGTAGCGCTCAGTCAGGCTGTGGATCTCCAGCAGCACTGTGTAATGGACGCTGTGCTCCATACAGGCCAACAGAGACACCAGGTACTGTAGAGCCTCGCGGGCCTGATCCTAAGAACGCACACAGAGTATTCGGTATTTTATACTTAATATTATATTATCGGCAGTATTTTATAGTTTAATCAGTGCAAGCTACTTCCACCTGTAATGCAGTACACTCACCAGCCTGCCATGACAATGCATGAGTGCATCAGTTACTCATCTATCACACTGCTTTTTGACAGCCGGCCAAAACAAGTGGAAATCATTTCCTTTTATGAAAAACTAGAATCAGCCTTGGCAGCTTCATCACTACATCATTAACAACAGATATGGATCAAAAGGGACGGAGAATAAAATAGAGAAGTCACTGATACTATAATAAGCAGAGGTCGGCGTATAATCACGGTTTAAGGTGACTAAGTAAACATGTCAGAGTTTTCCAGGAATCTGGGGAATTGACTACACATGTAAACATCTGGGAGCGTTTAAACCGGACACCAGCTCGGCTCCAGAGGCCTGCTGACTCAATAAAGCAGGAATCGAATCTCCACTTACCTCCACTTACCGTGCCTTATAAAAGAATCGTTATCTAGCCAAAGAACACATTCGATTCACTTTCTGCAGAAAAGTTGATTCAGAGTCAAATCGCTTTCTTAATGCACTTGAAACAGATCCAAATAATCTCGCTCAGATGCTCGCTGACCAAATAAGTGTGTGTGTGTGTGTGTGTGTGTGTGTGTGTGTTCTGACCTGTCTAAAGTACTGTACCACAACAATGTGTTAAATACACCCAGTTGTTTAGTTTTAAAAGTTGGAAATATTATTGACGTCTCTCTTTCTACAGAAACTCAGCGATGCTTCTGACTTCAGCATTAAGCTTTTTTCTTAAATTTAGAGGGTCCACGATACAAGCACACTACAATAAACAAACATTACAGCCACCATGTGAGCCTTGCCACTATTTATTAAACTCGAGCCCTTACCAGCGATGTGGTATCATAAATAATTACCGACGCGATTCCGCTGTAACGGGAAGGTGCTTAATGCTTATTAAGACGTCACAGTAAATAATTTCCCCTCTTGCTTGGCTGAAGATCAAGCAGCTCTTCCTAATGGCTGCACCTGCTTCTCAGTGTGACAGGTTTTTAATGAAAGTTTGGAGAAAATGTGTCAATGTTTGGGCAGCTAGTCAGGGCCATTACAGCTCAGAGAGAAAGCTACACCTCAGAGCCATTAGTGTGGCAAACGCCGAATGAACGCCGGTGTGGAAAAGTCAGTGTGAGTCACTCACACTATTGATACTCCACATGGGAGTCATGGGCACTGCTGAGAACATGACTGCAGGAACAAAAGATGCTCTCTGTCTGTGTGGGGAAAGTTTAAGTTAGTACACATGTATTTGAAATCAGCACAAGCTTCGTTTTCCAGATGGCTAACAACCGTCCAACGTTAAACCTTTAACCGCTGGAATGACAGCTCAAGGTGATTATTAAATAAGGTCAAACTCTGTCGCAATAGGAATAGCATCTGAGGTACTACATCCTGGACAACTGTCTAATGGTTAACTTTAATTTGAGGCTTAATGTTAAGGCTCTGAGCTTTAGCTGAATGGTTAAGGCTCTGAGCTTTGGCTGAAAGCTCTTTGGTTAAGGCTTTGCATTAATAAGTAAAGGTTAAGGCATTGAGTTGAGGCTTATAGGTTAAAGCTTTGATTTAAGGCTTAAAGGTTAAGGCATTGAGATAGGGCTTAGGGGTTAAGGCTTTAAGCTTTGGTTTATTGTTTAAGGCTTTGGGTTAAGGCTTTGGGTGCTTGGAAGATGAGTGTTTAGAAAATTGCAATATTAAAATCCGAGTACTTCCAGAGAGCAAACAACCAGCCAATAACCAAGGCCCTTAAACCTTAATTACTTCTACTGTATCCAACCTCTTAGTTTTCAGTTGATTTGGATAAAAAGGACTACCCAATAAGTTAGGTAAAGAACTTTGGATAAAAGCAACAATTGGAGAAAGGTAATCCCAGATGAGAGGGTTGTAGAAGAGATGTAAGATGCTTTAAGACATTCATTTATTGCTCTTCGAAGGTTGTGGGTTCAAGTCTCGGGCCGGCCAAGACTGAGATGCCCTTGAGCAAGGCACCGAACCCCCCCAACTGCTCCCCGGGCGCCGCAACATAAATGGCTGCCCACTGCTCTGGGTGTGTGTTCACGGTGTGTGTGTGTTCACTGCTGTGTGTGTGCACTTTGGATGAGTTAAATGCAGAGAATGAATTCTGAGTATGGGTCACCGTCATGGTGGATCTGGAGTTTGTTTTCTGAGCACAACTCTGAAATTGAATGCCAGTACATTACAGGGTATCATTCATGCACTTGGGGCAATTTACAATAATCAATCCACCTCCCGGGAAACCAGAGAACCTGGAGAACATATTATACCCTTACATTTTAGCCCATTAGCTAAAACTTTTATCTAAAAGCAAAACAGACGAGAGATAAGATAAGAGTCTTGCACAAGAACCTAAAATTGAGAGATCGGGACTTAAACTAACAATGTTTCAAGCAGCAGTGACCTGAGCTATGAACTAAGCAGCAGGAACCCTGGAGCTGTTAGACTGCAAGGTTTACCGGTGTACTGCCCTCAACGTGTAGCATAATAAATGTAAAACTATAGATCTGTGGGTTACACCAATACTTGTGGGAACATAAATAACACTTTGTGGCTTTAATATTTAATATTAAACATGTTATTTCCATGAACATGCATACAGTAGCTTCCAGGTTTGTTGGACCACTAGCTGAATTCACACACCTGCTCTTCTGAAAGTAAAACAATGTCCTTGCCAAACACTCCAACAACACGACTCTCTGCTCAGGCCTCAGTGTTTACGAGGCCATTTAGTGGTCAAGTATGACATGGCAAAAAAAAAAAAAAAAAAACAGATTTGTTGTTATTGTTACTACTAATAAAACAGTGGTTATTGCACAAACACGAACAAAGCACATAAACACGAACAGTGAGCAAAGTTCCATTTGTGGAGATATGAGGTTTGTCTAGCACGCTGATGGCGCATAGCTATAAGCCGCATGCTACTCTAAATGTGGATCTTTTGAGTCATAAACGCAAAGGTCTTTATTTGTTATTTTCCAGAACATCGTTGTTTAGAGACGTTCGCTTTCTTTTAAACATGTTCAGCCAAACCAAGCTTAGAAAAGCAAACAATGTGGTGGCAGATTGACAAACAGCTCCTGGAAAAACGGGTACTGCTTCTCCCTGAAGTCCACTTCATGCCTCCCTGGACGCATTCTGGAAGCCTTTATTATATTATGATTACTTCAAGAAGACGTTGGTCAGAGCACGTGATGAATGTTCTCTCGGAGTGCAGTTCACTGGGGTGCATGTGGTGTCCAAATGCCCTCTCTCTCTCCGACACACAGCGGCGTCACGTGAGGTGTTCCTTTATTAGTCCTGCAGGATTCCCAGTACTGCAGAAAAGCTCAGTGAGGTCATCGCATGCACGTGAGGAATGTCAGCAGAGTTATTTCCCTTCTCCATCTAACCTACTTCTGACAGTGGATCACTGGAGATGCTAATCATCTTACATCTAACATCTCAGTAACACAAAATCACAGTGGACAGATTTATAGTGCTTTTATAAACTGATGTTAATGTTCATTTGTTACAGAAGAACTTGTTGGAACGCCATGTTTAACTTTTAATCAGGAAAATAACATGTGCTGTTGTTATTTTATACAGTTTAGAAATCGAACAATTATCAACAATTTAAATCCTCTGTAATAAGTCATAATTCTTTGGAATATGAATAAAACCTATTCCCCAGATTCTATCTATCTATCTATCTATCTATCTATCTATCTATCTATCTAGACATACATTAATGTCAATGCTATTATTTACTGCTAGATTCACTTTCTGTCTGTCTGTCTGTCTGTCTGTCTGTCTGTCTGTCTGTCTGTCTGTCTGGACATACATTAATGTCAAGGCTATTATTTACTGCTAGATTTACTTTCTGTCTGTCTGTCTGATTCTCTGTCTATCTATCTATCTGTCTGTCTGTCTGTCTATCTATTTATCTATCTAGACATACATTAATGTCAATGCTATTATTTACTGCTAGATTCACTTTCTGTCTGTCTGTCTGTCTGTCTGTCTGTCTGTCTGTCTGTCTGTCTGTCTGTCTATCTATCTAGACATACATTAATGTCAAGGCTATTATCTACTGCTAGATTTACTGTCTGTCTGTCTGTCTGTCTCTCTCTCTCTCTCTCTCTCTCTCTCTCTCTCTCTCTCTATATATATATATATATATATATATATATATATATATATATATATATATATATATATATATATATATACAGACAGACATATATATATATATATATATATATATATATATATATATATATATATATATATATATATATGTCTGTCTGTCTATCTGTATATCAATCTATCTGTCTGTCTGTGCATGTAAGCCATCTAGATACTGACCACTTTCATTGAAACCTGGACATTCATGCAATTACCTCATCAGCCAATCATGATGCAGCCTTGAAATGTATACAATAAATCAGATGCAGGTAAAAAGAAAAAAAGCTTCAGTTAAAGCTCACAAACATCAGAACAAAGAGAAAGTCTGATCTCTGCAATTGTAACCGTGCCCTGGCTGATGGTGCCAGATTGGCTGGTTTGTGTATTTCAGAAGCTGCTGATGTCATGCTAGGATTTTCACACACAACAGTCTGTGGTGTTTCCAGAGAACAGTGTGAAAAACATCCTGTGTGGAGGATCTGCAGGCTGAAAGACCCTGATGATGAAAAAGATCAGAGGAGAATGAGCAGACCGGTCTGAGCCGACAGGAAGTCTACAGTAACTCGCTGTTTAGAACTGTGAAGAGTAGAAAAGCAGACGAGAACATCAAATTTTAAGATGGATGGATACAACAGCATATCAGACCACGTCAGGTTCCTCTCCTGAACAGGCTGTCATGGATACAGCTGATTAGATGAGTTTCTGTAGACGTCCTGTCGGCTCAGACCAGTCTGGATATAGAAGGTTTATGAAAGACTTGGTCATATATTCTAATGAGACATCACATGAAATGAACTGTATATGAGGAAACAAGCTATTAAGGGGTATACGAGTTATTGTGTTTGTAAAGTGGGCGGAGCTTAAAGATGTGTTATGGTTAATTCACTTTATCATATGTGGAAAAACTATTTTTGAAAGTTTTTTTATTTTGATTTCGATATTGGGGGGCACGGTGGCTTAGTGGTTAGCACGTTCTCCTCACACCTCCAGGATTGGGGGTTCGATTCCCGCCTCCGCCTTGTGTGTGTGGAGTTTGCATGTTCTCCCCGTGCCTCGGGGGTTTCCTCCGGGTACTCCGGTTTCCTCCCCCGGTCCAAAGACATGCATGGTAGGTTGATTGGCATCTCTGGAAAATTGTCTGTAGTGTGTGATTGTGTGAGTGAATGAGAGTGTGTGTGTGTGTGTGTGTGTGCCCTGTGATGGGTTGGCACTCCGTCCAGGGTGTATCCTGCCTTGATGCCCGATGACGCCTGAGATAGGCACAGGCTCCCCGTGACCCGAGAAGTTCTGACAAGCGGTAGAAGATGAATGAAGTTTTCGATATTACTTTTATCCAGTTTTATCCAAATGTTGAAAAATTGATTGACATAAATAAAATGGTGATTTCAGCCAATTTACAGGATTTGGCAGACACCAAATTATCTTACATATTATCTGACGCTATATTGGAGAGCATCTAAGGGTCACGGGCCTTGCTCATGGGCCCAGCAATGGCAGCTTGGTGGACGTGGGATTCAAACTCGCAACCAACTGATTGGTAGTGCAACACCTTAACCGCAATGTTACCACATCTCTTGCTACAGTCCTTACCCCATCTCTTACCCCTAGAGTCTTGGTGTGTATATTTGCCTGAATGTCCAGTCCATCGGTCTACAGCAGCCAGTCAGACTACAGCGATGCA